>NC_056529.1:19543211-19625713 GCF_019175285.1 Sceloporus undulatus | reverse complement strand
ATTGATATCCCAGCATCCCATTTCTGACATTGACAGACCAGATACCTATGGGGAAATGAGAGAATGAAGACAATAGATTTCTCTTTCTCTCTCAATGCTTCCCTCCAGAAACTCATATTTGTGACCTGTTTTATGTTTGAATTGGAATTTTGTTTTTCATCTGTATTATTGTTAGTGAACACTGTTTGAGGTTGGGAAGGTGGGCTATGAATGTTAAAAGGGAATCAATTTAAAACTGTGTTTAGTTTTGAAAGAATTCTAATATTCCCATCTTTTTACTACTCAATGGATTCTAAAAAAGACCTTTCATCTCCTCCAGCAGCTTTTCAGAAGGAATGCCTGTGAATCAAAATACCTATTCCATGCAAACATGCTGCAAATTCCTCGTGCCCAGCTGGGCATGAACATTTTGAAATAATGCATCCCTTTGCGCCCTCCCTGCGCATCAGACGAAGGAGTTTTTCGTTGCTTTGAACTTGGTCGAGTTACACCAAGTAGGTGCCTATGGACAAAACTGTCTCTGTGTTGTTTCACATGGGCGTCTGTTGAAGTCTTTAAATCGGCCAGTCCTTTGTATTCCAAAGCTTTATTTTATGTCTTTATAAATGGCTTTATATGAATTGAGTAGTTTAACTATGTCCTCAAGGGATGACAATGGCAAACCCCCTCTGAAGAAACTCACCATGATAGCTTCACCTGAGGATCGCCATAAGTTGGAAACAACTTGAACGCACACAACAACAAATAGTCACTTAGGGGCTACCATGACATTACAATGTTATGGTGGAGTAACTGATGCACCATGGCCCAATACATAATGGGCACTGATGCTCATGGGGCACTACCTGGTGTGCTTCCAGACACTGGTTGGGAAGTGCCAGAGCATAACAGGAGTGTATCAGAAGTGCCCAGCGCACATCAGAAGTGCTCACTGCGATGGCAACATTATCCTACGGAGTTACATTATATTATGGAGTAGGAATTATTCTGTTCTATTGTCCTAATTTCCTTAGTATTATTCTATGGAGCGGAGAAAAAATGTTTCCATGGGGTTGTTGCAACAATGGACTGGCAAACATTGGTCTGTAGGTTCTTGGCAACCCCGATTCTCATGTATGGACCATGTGAGTAAGAATGTTTAAGCAGCAACCAAAGCTGTAATTATTGGGCCCCAAGAGATTACAAAGTTAAAGCCTCCGTTGCTGGTGGGACACATCTCACCCCAATTGTCTCCTAAATCCTGTTAGAATGTGCAGAAGACCAATCAAAGCCTATGCAATTTGCAGGCAGGGGGCAGAAGAGAATTTCCTAGCAAATTATATGGCTTTGCGTAGATAAAGCTGCCAGGTGTGTGTGTGTGTGTGTGTGTGTGTGTGTGTGTGTGTGTGTGATCGGAAGGAGGAACCCACCGGCCCCTGCTATTATTTGGAAATAAGAAAGAACAGTAGTGGAATTGTTATTGTTGTGTGCTTTCAAGTTGACTCTGACTCAGCGGCAACTTCATTATGGGGTTGTACAGACAGTCCCAAAGGGGTGGCATGCAGCTGCATGCCGTGGCCCCAACCTGGCCTTTGTAGGGTGCAAAAAGGACCCGCAAAAAGTGTTTTCTTTTTGCACCCTGCAAAGGGTGCGATAGCCATGGTGGTGCGGCTTTACAGTGCTCCTTTGGCACTGCATCATGCAGACGTAGCACTGGAGTAGAGCCATGGTTCTGCACGCTATGCTGTGTGGCACACTGTGTCTTTCTGCCCTGGGGACAGAGCTGGGGTGTGCATCTTGTAGACACTATGCCCCGAATATGCCTCCAACCCGGCCTTTAAGGCCGAGGTGCACAGGGCCTATAAGATATTCTTGACAAGATTATTTCAGGAGGGGGTTACTATTGCCTTCCTTGGAGGCTGAGAGGGTGGGACTTGCCCAAGACCAACAAGTGGTTTTCCATGTTTGAGTCAGGATTCGCAACCCTGGTCTCCCATAATCCTAGTCCAACGGACCATTACACCACACTGGATCCTAGCAAAATATATACAATGTACACACACACACACACACACACACACACACACACACTTAAGTGATGGGCATTGACTTCTATGTCAATGAGGTTGAACACTCCTGGTTATGAAGTCCCTGGTTCTGAAACTATTTTGGGCTAGGGTACGTCACTAAGGATAATTCAGGCTAAAGCCTGACATGGATTCACCCTTCCGTTGATGTGTAATTCCCCCAGTCCCTGGTGTATATTTTGTTGGAAGAGGCTGCATTAAAATCCTGTTTCAGACAGCTGGGCAAAAGAAGAAATTCCAGTAGATTTTCCACTGAAACGTTAGGCATCGTATGGGAATTCCATGTTTTCATCACGGCATCTTTTGCTTTTGTTGCTCATCTGTCTTAGTGAGCAACCACAGAAATCTTACACCGGAGTGAGAGCGGTGGGTGGCAGCTTGTTCCATTGCCGCAAATATTTGTTGCCTAAATTGAAAGCATCACTTTCTGTTTATGGATCTAGTCCTCAATCTCTTTGAACAAAAGTTAGATTAAATCTTCTTTTGCTAGTTGGCTTCTCAGTAAATGCTTCTTCTCAAAAACCTTTCTTTGTCCTGCCTTATCCCTGAAATCGTCTCCTGTAGCTCATCCCTAACATACCGAGCTGAAAAGGAAGGTAAGGACAGAGACACCACATTCAAAATAGGACCATTGGACCCTGCCTTATATATTTTTCCTTTGACTTTTCTTCTTCAGTAGAGTTTTGGTCTACTGAGTTGAATGTATACACTTGATCCCCATGGAGAGCGAAATTTTATGTGTCATGCCTTGTTTTTATCAGCTGTCCTCCTGGGTGGCCTGGATGGTTTGCTTTGTTCTTTCACTTTCCTTAGTCTGTATTGAATTTTCCCCCCTACATGCAGTCCCCCCCCCAAGTATTTCCATATTAATTTTTGTCACTTAGCTGCTATGAATGTCGGCTTTTAAATGGAAAGAGGAGATGGACAAGCAAACAAGTGAAGCTTCATACCCACTTACCTGAGAACAAGACTGGTACAACTGTGTGGGACTTACGTCTGAATCGGCCATGTATATAGGATTCTGAAACCAGCAAACTCTGTAGAAAGTCTGCCATGGAGCTTTAAAAGGCAATATTGTCCTTGTGTGTCTTCAACTCGTTTCCAATTTGTGGCAATTGTAAAGCGAATCCATCATAGGATTTTCATAGCAAGATTTGTTCAAAGGGGGTTTGCCTTTGCCTTTGCCGTCCTCTGAGACTGAGAGACAAGGGTCTCATCCATACTGCAGAAATAAAGCAGCTTGACACCACTAACTGCCATGGCTCAATGCTATGGAATTATGGGATTTGTAGTTTTGTGACCTATTTAGCCTTCCCTGTCAGAGAGCTCTAGTGTCCCATCAAACTACAAACCATCGCATTGAGCTTTGGAAATCAAAGTGTTGTCATACTGCTTTATTTCTACTGTGTGGCACCAGGCTATGACTGACCCATGGTCACCCAATGAGTTTCCATTGCCAAGTGGGGAATCGAGATGGGGTTCTGGAACCAAGCCGTAGCAGATACCAATGGTCCACTGTCCTTCCTGGGCACCAGTTCATACCATGCATCTGAGAAAGTAGACCAAGTCAATGAAAGCTCAACCCCTTTTGGTAACTTAATCTCAAAGGTGCTACAAGAGTCTTTTTCATACAGAGGTATCATCAGATATTGTGGCTTGTTCCAAGTAGTGCCAACATTGTCATCTTCACCATCATATTACAATGACTCTTATTTGTAGCTTGAGTGGGTTTACAGGATTAAACCGTGGGTTAAAACCAGCAATTGCCAAACTTTGGCCCTCCAGGTGTTTTCAACTCCCTGAATCCTTAGACAGTTTGGCCAACATTCAAGAATTTCTGGGAGCTGAAGTCCAAAACATCTGGAGGACCAACGTTTTGGAACTACTGGTTTAAACCATCTTCTTTCTCCATATCCACTAGTGGTATTTACAGAACTACTTTTCCAAGCCTAGAGAAGTGGCAGGATTATGTGAAGTCCAAAAAATAAAGTATAAAATAATGAGAGAAAGGAGAGAGAGAGAGAGAGATTTCCCCCCCTAAGCGCTTTCCATTTATTTGT
Organism: Sceloporus undulatus; assembly: GCF_019175285.1. Classification (NCBI taxonomy): domain Eukaryota; kingdom Metazoa; phylum Chordata; class Lepidosauria; order Squamata; family Phrynosomatidae; genus Sceloporus; species Sceloporus undulatus. Next base: position 19,621,587 of record NC_056529.1, on the reverse strand, counting down.
TTTAAAAATTTCCTCCTAATTACCATCATCATAAAATAAATCAATAAATAATGAGGCATATTTTAATTTTATCCTGGACGTTTTTAGATTTTAATACTGGCCGGTGGTGGCGACTTCGAATTAAAGCTGAAGGCTGCAAATGCTTCTTTGGCACAAGCAAAAATTCAACGGTGCTTAAGCCACACTTTCATGCGGTCTGGATTTTGAGCGCTGTTTAACCGGCTACAGGTTTTCTGACATTGGCACACAGAAGAAAGAGCCATGACTAATAAGTCAAAGCCGACCCAGAAATTTCAAACTGCCTGTGATCACGGGAATTAATTGCTTCATGGTGTGTTGAATTGTTGCTTAATTCTGGGGTTTGGCGTATTAAAAAACAACAACCGGCGGAGGGGTCTTTCTAACATTTCGACATGTGTGCTGATTAAGAAGGCCTAATTTCTCTCATTTTCATTGCTTTCCCCCCAAATTGGATTTATATGGGAATGATGAGAAAGGAGATGTAATTATAATTCAATGTTGGTGAGGAACCTCTATGCATGGATGGGCAGAATATACAAAGATTACACTGTCCAATATATATATATATATATATGTATGAAATTGCTGTTGCCGTTCCTTGACAACTATAGGGCTACACCTCCTTTCCTCCTCCCCCTAAATAATTATCAGATTGTTTCTGGCAACTTTTTACACATTCCTTTGTACTCCGGGATGTGCGTTTCATCGCCCTTGGAATGTGAGAAGCAACCAGATTGAATAGGCCTCTCTCTTTGCCGATATATTTATGACGGGGTTGTGGTTTTCTGCAAGCTGGTGGTGGTAACATGTCAGGGCGTGCATTTGACTGGAGACATGTGTAGTTTAAACAACTCCACAGGTTGATCTTCTCCCCTTCGCAGCTACCAAGGGCTGGTGTGTCTCAGCCGGCACATCTTAATGTACAGAAGTCAGGCGCGGGCAAGGAATTTGGGCCGCTTTATGACCATATAAGTGCAGAAGCATTTTGTACAAGGTAGTGGTTGCCAGTTTGGCACCGGGGTACCAAGCGTCTTGAAACTGGCCACAGGAATCATTTGTCACTGAGCGGCAGCCTGTGCCATCCCTTTCTGCAGAAATCAATGAAGCTTCACTCTGAATTTGAAATGTAAAATGTGGAAAAGGAAGGCATCTTTACCAGAGAGAGAAAATCCTGGAAAGCTGCATCCACCCATGCTAAAGCCCTAAACCATGTCTAGTTTTGTTGTTGTGTGTACCCTTCAAGTCATTTCTGATTTATGATGAATCATAGAATCATAGAATCCTAGAGTTGGAAGAGACTGCAAAGGCCATCCAGTCCAACCCCATTCTGCCATGCAGGAACTCTCAATCAAAGCATCCCTGACAGATGGCCATCGAGCCTCCATTAAAAGATTTCCAAGGAGGGAGACTCCACTAATCTCCGAAGAAGTGTGTCCCACTGTCGAACAGCCCTTACTGTTAGGAAGTTCCTCCTAATATTGAGGAGGAATCTCTTTTCCTGCAGTTTGCATCCATTGCTCCATGTCCTGTTCTGTGGAGCAGGAGAAAACAAGCTTGCTCCCTCCTGAATATGACATCCCTTCAAATATTTAAACAGGGCTATCATATTACAGTACACCTGCATCATGTGCAGGCATGTTTTAGGCTGCTTTCAGCATATGCTGAAAGCCGCGTGGGGAGAAGGGGCAGTGCGTCCCACAGGGAACAATGGGGCCAGTGCCCATGGTGCGCGTGTGCCGCCATGTCACCATGCCGCCATGAGCATGAGCCCCATTCATTAAAATGGGGCTCGAGCATAGGCGCAATTTGCTTTACATGGGGGAGTCCAGAATGGATCCCCCATGTAAAGTAAGGGTGCACTATACTTCTTTACCTTTTCTTCTCCAGGCTAAACATCCCCAGCTCCCTAAGTCATTCTTCATAGGGCTTCATGGTTTCCAGACCCTTCACCATTTTAGTCACCCTCCTTTGGACACGCTCCAGTTTCTCAATGTCCTTTTTGAATTGTGGTGCCCAGAACTGGACCCAGGATTATTCCAGGTGGGACTCTATGGCAAACCTCTCACAGGGTTTTCTTGGCAAGATTTGTTCAGAGAAGGTTGGCCTTTGCTTTCTTTTGAGGCTGAGAGAGTGTGATTCTCAGTGGATTTTCACACCTGAGTGTGAAATCGAATCCTGGACCAATGGACTCCAGAGTCATAGTCAACGCTCAAACCACAATTGTGTGATATGGAAAATGCCACAGATTTTGATTTCAAACCACAAAACTGTCGGCTGAAATCATATCTCCTAGCCATACGGGAAACCCATAAGCTCCTCATGCTCAGCCACTGAAGTCCAGTATCTGGGCCTCAGTGTTCCTTAATAGTATCCCATAATCTACCTTTCTCTTCCACATGATAGGAGGTCTCTATATACTTCCAGAGGAAGCCTTGCAAGAAGAAATATAAGGCACAGGGAGAACCCATAAAAACCTTTCCAGTCATAACTCAAGATCTATTTTATCAATCCTGACACCGAGACAGGTTTTGGAATTTGCTCACGTAATTCAATAGTTCAGTCCCAGACCTATTTCCCTTTGCCCTCTCTTTCTTTTTTTTATAACTTGTACTGTTTAGTATAATTGGATTATTGATAATCCTTAAGTTTTAGCCATGTCTCCATAAAGGCTAATAAATTGAGTGCATAAGAATTTATACAAACAAAGCCATCCTGTACAGCCATAAACCCGTAATACCCCTACAAGCAACCGAACTACTCAGAGTGTCAATGAAACAGGGCTGGATTAAAAAAAAAACCCAACCCTTTTAAAAACTGTAAGTGGTTTAGAAAACTATAGCATGGAAGGAGACAGGAGTTGAGCTTCTAGTAGCAAAGAACGGAACCATGTGCAGATTTATTCCTAGGCATTACTTCTTTAACAGAAAATTTGTTTCCAGAGGAAGATTCACTATGGAAAGAATAGGGATATAGTTCATATATATACATATATATATATATAAGCAGTTCAACTTGTTTTAGCAAACTTTTGATTTAAAATTAATAATATGCTCCTGTGATATGAACAACTGGGCAGTTAAGCCTTGCTTATTTAAAGAAAAACATTCTGAACCTACTAGGGACCACTTCATATCTTTTTCCTAAATGCAACCAGGGATTATTCCTCCCTGTTCACCATCCTCCAGTTTTCTTATATGAGTTGAGCTTCCCTTATCTAAGATGCTTAAGATCAGAAGTTTTTTTGAATTTGGGATCCCTCCCACCAGATTTTGTAATATTTGCATATGCCTAAAGAGCTATCTTGGAGATGGGACCCATGCCTAAACACTAAATTCATTTATGTTTCATAAGCCCGGTACAGACCTGGGGCCAATTCTGCATGCTCTGGAACCATAGAACGTATGGATGGTGCCATCTTTAGGCAGTGCTATTCATATGGGATGTGTGTGCAGGACGTAAGTGCGGCGTTGCGTCTACACCTCTGGGTGCGGTACTTGCATTCTGGACGCATCACTGATGACAGCGTCCCAGCTCACCAAAAAGAACCCGGTCTGGACGGATGCTGCATGGTTTGAGTGCTGCGCCATCCCGCTGGAGAAAAACTGTGCCCCTCCAGCCCGCCTCTTTGAGGTGGTCTGGAGAACCCTTAGACACCTTATACACATAGCTTGAAATTAAGTATATATAACACTTTACAAATAATTTTGTGCATGAAAAAAAGTGTATGTACATGGAACCGTCAGAAGGCAAAGGCGTCACTATCGTAGCCACCCATGGAATAAAACGTTTTAGTTTTTGGAGTTTTTCGGATTATGGAATTCTGGATATGGGAGACTCAACCTATATTGATGCTTTCGAATTACAAGAGGACAGATCTCTGGCCTAAAACTTACACTGGAAAACAAAAAAGGAATGAAAGAGGGATGAAAGCAGATATTAGGGCTGAAACAGAGGAGGGTATTTGAGTGCAGCTTTTATGAGTCAATCTCTCAGCAGCCTGGTCGTATGATGGCACGATTTGGGTAGGGAATCTAGCCATATAGGGAAAGGTAGATATCTGAATCTTCGATCCATCAATGATGATGATGATGATGATGATGATGATTTTATTTTTTTATATTCTGCCTTTCTCCCAGTACAGGGGCTCAAGGCAGCAATTCCAGCTACAGGGCTTGGCTACAGGATGATCCTTCATTCAGACAGCAAAAAAATAACTATGAACTCTCCCCTTGGTTTGGTAAAAATAGCTGCCTAGTGGTGACCCTTCTTTGCCTTGCCAACATGAAACTAGGATGCCAAGCGCTGTGGGTGGGAGCCCAGTTTGGGGTTGGGGGGGAAAGGGGGATCTGTTTTCCCAGGCTTTCTGCCATCAGCAGCAGCCCCAGGAATGACAATGAGTTTGGCAGGAAATCTTTCATTACAGGCATTGGAGTTTCAGTTGCAGGGGATGGAAACTTCCAGGATCACTTTTCTCTTTCTTCCTGTTTTCTATTCTAACCTCAGAGCTTCCAGTTGAAGAGGTCTTCTCTGTATGCTGGGATATGTGTGTGTATTTGTATATCTCAGGGAGGTCACAACTGCAAAGGAGGACAAGGCATTGTAAAATGTAAGACGTTCGAGAAAAATGTAGGACATGACATAATTAAAGGTAAAAAATAAAAACGTAAATTCATGCTTCTTAGTCAAGCTCAAAATGGAGGACGTTTTGGAATTCCTCCTGGACTGAAGGTTGAAATGTTGGACATGTCTGGTCACCTCTGTGCCCAATATGTATCCATGCACAGTGCACACTTGTGCACTGTGCTATACAATAAATAAATTCACGATTCTGTCGCAAACAAACGCACTAATCTATGTGGTGCCATAAGAATCTTTGCTGGTTTTGTTGCTACAGACTAACAGAGCTACCCTTTTGGGATATGAGAAATAAATCCTAAATGATCACTGGTGGCGAAGGAGGAAGGAATCACCCCCCATGTTTTCCTTAGATGAGCAAGATTATTTAATGTACTTCGGGGGGTGGGAGGATTCTGGAGAGATAAGAAGCAATCCTTCACATGCAGCCAAGTCATTAAAAATGATGGAATTTCCCACCCCAAGATATAGTGATGGCCACCAACTTGGAGGGCTTTAAAGGGGGATTAGACAGACTCATAGAGGCTAGGGCTCCCAGTGCCTACTAGTCATGATGGCTGCAGATTATAGTGTTCCTCTGTGCACCAGTTGCTGAGAAACCTAAGAGCTAGGAAGGCGCCTGCACTCATATCCTGTCTGTGGGCTTCCCATGGGCATCTCTTTACCATGAAAATGTAGTATGAGACTCGATCCGCCTTCCTCTTTTGGCCAGAGAGGCCACATTCACATTTAAGTTCCCTTTCACACTACGCAGTTATAGCACTTTGATGTCACTTTGACCTTAGACTACATCCAATGCAATCTTTGGAGTTCTGGTTTTATGAAATATTCCATGGGAGCCAATGTGGCGTAGTGTAGTGGTTTGAGTACTGGCTTAGGACACCGCTTGGAAATCCATTTAATGATTTTGGGCAAGTCACACTCTCTCAACCTTAGAGGAAGGCATTGGCACATCTCTTCTGAACAAGGCTGGCAGAGAGAACCCTGTGATCCATTCCTTTTAGGGCCACCCTAAGTCAGAAATGTATTGAAAGCACACAGCAGCAGCAAAAGTGATATATAGTGGACCCTCCACATTTTTGGGTGTTCGGGGTGCAGGACTCCCATGAAAGTGGAAAAACCTTCAAAAACAACAACTATTTTTTGCAAGGAAGGAGGGGCAACTGACCAATTTAATCAGAATAATTTAAATACAGTTGGCTCTCTGTTTTTGTGGGGGATCTGTCCTGCCCCCCCCTCAATGAAAATGGAGACTCAACAATATTCAAGCGCCATAGTCTTGAATGGGCTGTGTGCCGCTGGGGGCATTCCATTGAAAATTATGGAGGTCGCCCCTCCATGAATATTGAAGACTGTGGACCTCAAGTCTGCAAGAAAGAAGGAGCGGCTGTCTATTTAATTTAAATGTAAATCCTGCCTTAGGTGTCCTGCCAGTTATGGGACTCAAAGGGGCTTTTAGCATGAGTTAAAACAAAGCACTGTGCATCTATATTTTAAAAAAGAAAATTAATAATAATAATAATAATAATAATAATAATAATAAATTAAATTGCCACTTTGAAAACAAGCCTCCTTTATTTATTTATTTATTTATTATTTAATTCACCAGATCTCAAATCAGGCAGTTTTCAAAGAAATGGGCATCAAAGTCTGTTGCAGCATGAAAAGGGAAAAAGGAGGAGGAGAAAAGAGGAATCTGCCAGCACCTTTAAGATTAATGGATTTATTTTGGTATGAGCTTTCCTAGATATCAACCCACTTCTTCAGAAAAGTGGACTGATATCTACCAAAGCTCATGCTAAAATAAATCAGTCCTTCTTCAAGCTACTGTCAGATTCCTGTTTCTCTTTTGCCTTCCTTTTCCTCTTGAAATTGGGCTTTGCTGAACCGAGGCTAAAAGAGACCTGAGACAGAGGAAAGAAAAAGAAAATTAAAAGGCAAGCAGTTTGGCCTAAATAGCCTAAAGGCACCAGATCTCATTGGATCTTGGAAGCCAAGCAGGGCCAGCCTTGGATAGTCCTTGGATGGGAGGCCGCTAATGAATCCTAGGTGCTGTAAGTTGTATTTCAGAGAATGGAACTGGCATAAACAGTTGGGAGGATTCTTTCCCTAAGAAAATCTTATGAAATTGATGGGACTGCTATAAATCAACAGCAAACTTGAAGGCACACATATGCAACAGACACAAACCACCTTTGTGCCAGACAGTTTTGACAAACTGGCAATGGAGGGACGAAGGCGAAGGCAAGCAAGCAAACCCTGTGGTCTGGATTTAACCTCTCTCCGACCTCAGCCATTAGAGGTTAATTTTAGGGGTCAAAGGACTTATTTGGAGGTACAGAGGCTGGCGCCCAGAAGGGCACTACCCCAATTTGCAAATAGCCTTCGCTTCTCCTGGCCCATTTCCTTCTCTCCAGGCAAATTAGATAACCTTGCGACTAACACAACTGCCCTTTGAGACATTGATGTTGGTCTTGCTTGACCAAAGTTCAGAGGCTGCTGCTGGCCTGTAGGCCTGAAACAACGCGGCTGAGAAAATAGAATTAATCATAACCTGGAAAGCAAAGGGACTCTGTTGCAGTTTGCAAAGTGCTGTGGTAAGGACCACATTACTCCTCTCCTGTTGACTGATGCTTAAGTGAAACAAGAAGTTGGGTTGCCAGGTCAAGACTATCCAAGGCCCAGGGGTTTTGAGGCTAAAACCTGAGACCTGAAGCTGAACCCTTGAGATTTCACGGAAGGAAAAAGGGGTCTGTTCACACTACACAATCGGCGTTCTGGTTCTACTTTAACTCCCATAGGTCCAGTCTACCAAATCATATTCTCAAAAAATTTAACAGAGAGCGCCCCAATTCATCCTCTGTTGTCTGACCTTTTTTAGCTGCTTTAAAAATGTCCCAGTTTTTATCTCCTCTTCCCATATTTCTCCATTGCCCTCAACTTACTCCAATTATTGCAAATTGAATTAGAAGCATAAAAGTAGTCGGCACTCAATGGATCCAACAGGGCAGAGAGGGGCGGACATGTGGAATCTCTGTCTCCTTTCCCCTCTTTCCTTCTGAATTAAATTGCCTGCAAACTACTTTTGTGCTTTGAGCTCTGTTTGCAGCAATTGAAGTAAGCTAAGGACAAAGGAGGGAAAGTGGGAGGAGGAGAGAGAGAAACTGGGGCATCTTAAAAACAGCTAAAAAAGTGGGATGACAGAGGATGAAATTGAGACTATCCCTGCCAAATCGGGACAGTTGGAGAGGATTCAAACGCCTCCTTTTATCCAGGCCAATATTGATAGAACTGATAATCACTTCCAATCACTTTTGGCTGGGTTATGGAGGAAAGAGAAGGTATTTTGGCACATTCCTGGGGAGGTGCATACTTCAGAGAGGATGGGATGGGTAGGAAATTGGGTCCTGTGCATTTGCCCATCCCTGGGCTGTAGGTTATTCCAGGTGCGTTTGTCTCAGAGGTGTCACTAAGGGTGTGCGAGGAGTTGGCACCCCAGAATAGCACCCCAGAGTGGGGTGTCACCTGTTGGGGCGGTACACCTGGAGGGACTAGCATCTCTACTGGGCAAGCAAAAAAGGCATTGCCTCCCTTTCCCACTTGCTCAGCAGCCACACCGAACCTTGAACAGTTCCTCCGGAGGCCACAGTGCTGCCCACCTTAGTAGTGGTGGTGCTGGGGGTGATGCCTTCAGGGTCCAGCATGAGTAGCCACACTACTGGGTTTCCCCAAAAATAAGGCACTGTCTTATATTTTTCCTCAAGAAGACACACTATGACTTATTTTCAGGGGATGTCTTATTTTTATTAACTTTGGTACAACAATCTACATATATCCCAATATAGTTAAGTTGTCTTCTTCTGGAACATCGTCAGAACTCTCCAAACCCGAAATTCCATCCTAAATTTCTTCCGACTCCATTTCCTTTAGAACCATTGGCCCCAATCTTTCCGCTCCCCTCCGTTCTACGCCAGACCTATCACTATGTCGTATTTTCGGGATATGGTTTATATTGCGCAAATGCTTAGAAATTCTGCTATGGCTTATTTTATGGGTATGTCTTATTGTTGGGGAAACAGGGTAGTCCCTGAAGGCCTTTTCAGGGGGCCTGCCTTCAAGATCTGGTGCAGCTACTCAGAGAATGGGCACCCACTCTAGAATGGGTGCTCTGAAATGGGTGCTCCAAATAGGCACACATTCTGGAGGCCACAGCGCAAGGCAGCTTGCCCCCTTGCATGGGTAACCCCAACCTCAGCAATGCCACTGGTGTGTCTGTCATCCCCAAATGAAGACATGCACACCCATGCATGCCCATACACTGGCTACTCTTGTATGTAGTGATGCAGGCAGGTAGATTCATGAAGCCCAATGCCCACCCTAAAGAACCAGACAATCTGCAGTTGCACCTTCCTCCTCCCCATCCCCTCCTTTGCTGGACCCATCTGCATATTTTTATTGCCACTGCCAGGAACATGAAAACTCTTTCTGCCAGCACTCAGCAGTTGAAAATTTATGAGCCTGACCTGCTGGAGCAAGGGGCTGTTGGTTGGGGGGGGGGGGAGTGACAGAAGGTGGTGCGTATGGGAAAAGGCCTATAAATTGTTCGGTGTGATTTATGCTGCTGTCTGTTTGCAGAATGAGTCCTCCTCTGCATTTCTCCTGCAGAGCCTCTCTCTCACACACACCTCTCTCTCTCTCTCTCTCTCTCTCTCTCTCATCTCTCTCCTTCTCTCTCCTCTTTTTCTTTGGATTTCTCTGCCTGACTTTGGGGTCCTGAGTCAGCCCAGCTGGTGGAAGAGACAGCCGATGCAAACGCTGTTGGTGCAGACAGAGCTAAACTAAACAACCGTGGTCATTCGGCAGGCTGTTAGCAGCCTTTGGACAGATGAGCAGGGTTGGAGGAGGACCACACACGCAACCCCCCTCTCTGGACCACACAGGGACCAGACTGCATTGACTTTGCACGCAACACACACACACACACACACTTACGACACTTCTTCTATTGCCAGCTAAAAATATAGATCCCCTTCGCGGGAACCTCCTTGCGTTCTTTCTGGAATGCTTGTGACCGACAAGAAGATCACATCCATTAGAACTTAACAGTGGGAAAGATGATGTGGTAGCAATCTCTAGTTTCAGGGCATTCATTGTGCTACACAACTGACAACATTGCCCAACTGAACCAAGACACCAAATGTACAGACACACAGCCAAATGTACAAGTGCAACCATGTGCAATGCGCATCCATGCAAATGGTGCCATGTGCACATCTACAGTACCACTACCTTGAACTGAACACCGTTATTCTGTGTTGGACAAAAATGTCCAATTCCTTTCATTGTCTAGACTGGTACATTGTCCAACAGCCATTCAACATTTCAGATTAAAGGTGGCTTTCTAGATGTTTTGGGGATTATAACTCAGGCAATCCATCAACAAATACTATGCTGTCAAAAGCTGAATTGAGTCAAAGGCCAAAAACATCTGGAGGGCCACAATTACCCAACTTCAGATCTAGGATCTAGCCTGGAAAAGGATGTTCCTCTGGATAGTTCAGGAGAAGTTACGTGAGAGGTAGTCATCCATCACAACCAGGGATTAAGCCATAGCAGGGAAGGATGAGAGCATTTCAGGAGGCTGACTACAAACACAGGAAGTCCTGACTAAGATGTAGCATATTTGGACTCCGGAAGCAAGTTTTTAAAAACTCACCAGAACTACAGCCATGTTCTGGCTCTAAAAGGAGAACTTGCTAAGAGTTCAGACGCCTGCGGCAGATTCCAGATTTCATGGCATGCCGGCAGAAGCGAGAGAAGTATCAGCCTGTTGGCTTAGACCTTGCAGAAAGTGCAGTATTGCAGCAACCCTCCTTCCTCCCTTGTGTCAAACTTCCCAGTAAACTTCCCAGAGGTGCCAATCCCATGAAGAGATGTCTGGCCCCAGAAAGGGAGTACATAAATTACAAATTGACCTGTGCCGGAATAAACGAGAAATGCACATTGTGTTTACCGGAGATGCAAAATGGGAATGATGTCAGGTCCGAAGAAGCTTTATGGTGTTGGGGAGGAGAATCTGGATGTATCTTCTCTTCATGCAAGGCAGGAAAACAGTCCTAATGAAACAGAAAGGAGTTTTCTCTCTGGTGACCCCGGGGGCAAGCAGAGGAGTTAGCTTTCAATCATCTTAACACCCCCCCCAAACCACTTCGCTAGCTGCAAACACAGGCACTGCTCCAGAGTTTTTGCATCATCTGCAGATCCTCAGCAGGTTACAGATCTCCCCAGCTTCTGACTGATAAGGTCAGTTTTGGTGGGTGTTCTTCTCTTCCTTCTGACAGCCCTCTTGATAATTCATCAGCTAATCTCACTAAAAGATCTCTGTTTTACAACAGAAAGACTGAAAAAGATGTGTGGTACCAGAGACTAATCACACACCCTCCCTACAACAGTAGTAAAAGCAACAATTTTAAATCAAATGTAGACTTAACGGTTTAAGCATTGGACTATGACTCTGGAGACCAGAGTTTGAGACCTTGCAGTGTTGTTGAAATGCACTCGGTGGCTTCTGCTTGTTTTTTGGATTATTGGCAACTCTCACATTTGCCATATTTCATCCCCACCTTGAAGTCATAGTCACTATGCTTACTCATGCCTAACATAACTGTGATTTTAACTGTCATGGTGCCATCCTGTGACCATTTTAACTGTCATGGTGCCATGCTACGGAAACCTGGAGAGGCTAAAAGTTGTGCAAAACAGACTCTTGTAAGATGGAGCTACAGCACTTAAGGTGGTGTCAAACTGCCTTAATTCTACAGTGTAGATGCACCCCAAGGCATCAGAGGTCAGATCTGCTTCATGTCTTCCCGAGCCGAATTTTTCCCTTTGGAAGGAAGCTTTACCAGCCAGGCCAGCCCCGGGTTGAAGAGGAAAAGGGCGCTTGGCTGGAAAAGGAAATGCCAGCTTCGTAAGCTCATCGCCAACCCGGGACGTTTTGGAAAACTGTGAGTCAGTGCGTTGCTGACTCTTGGCATTTCACAGGAGTGACAAATGATTGTGGCTTCCTTTGGCAACTGGGCTGGGAGCCCCATGGAATGACCTTTAATGAGGAGCTCGCAGGCGCAGATGGAGGCCCATTGCGTGCTTTCGGCAGATCTTAGCTCTTCGCCTCGGCTCTGACCTCCTTCCCTGCTCCCTAAGCTTTGCTGCCTTGGCTTACAAACAAGATAGAGTAAGGGATGTGGAAGGAGAAGAAAGAGAGAAGGAGAAAGAGCAAACTCTTGGCACTAGCCTCTAGGGCTGCTGCCACATTGCAGAATTAATGCAGTTTGACACTGCTTTAACTGTCATGGCTCCATTCTATGGAATCCCAGAGAGGTATATTTTGAATCCACTGCTAAAACGCTCCCCTAGTTTTTTGTGGGTTTTTTGGGTTATGTGGCCATGTTCTAGAAGAGTTTATTCCTGATGTTTGGCCAGCATCTGTGGCTGGCATCTTCAGAGAATGCTGTGAGGTGCCAGCCACAGATGTTGGCGAAACGTCAGGAAGAAACTCTTCTAGAACATGGCCACATAACCCGAAAAACCCACAAAAAACTATGGATCTCAGCCATGAAAGCCTTCGACTTCACAGATCCTCTAGTGCTCCAGTTCAACGTATGGTGATGGTGGTGGGTTGAACGTCTCTAATACTGAATTTTTTAGGACCTCATTGAAACTACCAATCTCAAGGGTCCATAGCACTGAGCAGCAGCAATGAAAGCATTACCAAAGTGCTATAAGGGCCCTTTCATGCTACACAGTCAGAGTACTATGATCCTACTTTAACATCCCAGGACAACATCCTATGGAATCCTGGGATTTGCAGTTTACAGAGGGGTACTTAGGTTTCATAACCAGAGAGCTCTAGTGCCTCCCCAAACAACAAATCCACTATTCCCCAGAACACAGCCATGAAGTGGGTCCATAGTGCTCTCATTGTGGGTTGCAGATCAGCTCTTAGATCCTAAATGGGAATTAAAATAAATGGACATTTTTATCCTTTAGGGCTGCATCTGCACTGCAGAATTAATGCCATTTGACACTGCCAGGGCTCCATGCTGTGGAACCTGCTGCTTACTTTGTTTTTATTGTATACTAATGAGTATCATTTTAGAGATATTTTAATCATGCAATGTTGTTGTTTTAGATTGTATGCTGCTTGGCAGGTTTTTATTCGTATTTTATTTGACCCTTACTATGTAAAGCGCTGTGCAAACTTCACAGCGCTCTATAAATAAATGTTAACCATCATCATCATCATCATCATCATCATCATCATCTTGGGATTTGTAGTTTGTGGTGGCACCAGAGCTCTCTGAAAGAGAAGGCTAAATATCTCACGAAACTACAAACCTGAGAATTTCTTAAGATGGAGCCATAGCAGTTAAAGCAGTGTCAAACTGCATCAATGCTGCAGTGTGGATGCAGCCGAAGATCCTCAAATCCTAGTAAAACTGGACTAGGGAGTTGTGTCTTGCCTCTTGCTTTTCTGTTTATCCCCAAGGTTTGCTGCACAATTCATAGCCATAACCAAACTGTGCTTGCGTAGATTTTAGGAGAGTTTTTGTCCCAAGGAAGACCAGAATGGGGTTTCCTTTTGTCCCTTCTCCTTTCCCCCCTTCATCCACATGTTTCCTCAAGATTGGATATACACACACACATTGCTTCTGGGCTCAAAGAAGCATCATATAAGACCAGGATTAGAAAGAAGGATTCGTCGACTTCCTCCTTCTGCAACAATTCTGGTGCTTGCCTTAGAGAAGTTTGGAATTTGGCTCTGTTTGCAATTTCAAAGGAAACAGCACAATTGCCTTCTTCCCGCTGGTACTTCTTCCTGAAGCAAACCCTGCAAGAGTTTGCAGAAACAATACAAATGGAATGGTTCCCATCACTATTTTTTACTTTAAAAGAAGAGGGAGGTGGGACAAACAAGCTCAACTAAACGGAGACTTTAAATTTAGACCGCAGCCTTCGCATCCAATTTGCTTCATGTCCATCTTATTGGAAAATGTTCCTTTATATAGTAAAGCTTCCAGATGTCGGAGACAGAGGACAGCCGGTGAGCCAGCAAGTGGTCATGCGGCCCCAGGATTCTGGGATTTGTAGTCCAAAACAATAAATACGTCCCCAGCGCCATTGCTGTGGTCATGCCACAAGTGTAGTTACAAGGGACAGGCAAAAGGAGTACATTGTCCCTTAAGTAAGAATTCTTTGCTTCCCAATGAAATTTTGTACCCAAATTTCTAGCACTGCAGAAAGTTAGCAGTTTTAAATCAAGCATAGCTGGGGTGAAGTTATGAGGAGCATGGCTAGAGCTCTGTGGTTAAAAATTCTATGTCTCCCTCCCAAAAATGCAAATCCCAGGATTCCATAGGACAAAACCATAGCAGCTATTGTGAGGTCATAGTGGTATGATGTGAAGGTGTAGTGTGAGCAAGTGTAGTATGATGTGAAAGGGTATAAATGTGTAGTGTGAATTATTAATTGGGAAAAAAAATCTGATTCCAGTGCTTTGTAAACTACTTGAAGCTTTTGGGTTCAAATTCTACCAAAGATAGAAATGATATGCTTTCTTTGTCATCTTAGGGCTGAGGGGCAAAAGGGCATCCTTTTTGCATAAGGATCGCTTGGCAACCCCAGACATCATTCCATCTCTTTAAATTTGATTTAAGGCAAACTTCCCACCAAGCGGCCAGAGCATCTGGCATTACTCTCTCTATCGTCCTTTTGCTCCCTATCACCACCTGTTCTAATCTGTGGTTTCATTCTTTGCTATGAAAGCCATACTGCATTTATTTTTTTAAAACCCTGATAATGGGAAGATTGATCCGATTAGCTCCCGAACCCCCAAATGCCACAGAAATGCATCTCTTGCTCTAATCTGCAGGCCCTTTTCATTTACCCAATTGCTGACAGAGGCTGCAATCCAGATGATTAAGAAATCTGATGTGCGATTGAATTCCAGAAGAGTATCAGGCAGAGGCGGGTGGAGAGTCATTATTAATGGGTTTCAGTCACTGGAGGCTAAAAAGGCAGAACCTGGTGTAATAGGATTATCTTTCCATCAACATCTTTTGATCCAAAGCAAACCTTGGCGACTCATGTAACTAGTAGATGCATGGAAAGTGTACGTTGTTGTAACTCACAATGCAATTTTGGCAAGGCCTTCCTGGTAGAGATCCTCTCCTCCCAAAAGGGTGGCAAACTGAGGAAGCCTTCATTTGGGTAAAGGTATATAGTTTTATATAGGACTGAGCCAACCTGGTTTAGGATCCTCAGGGGCCTCATTTCTACTACCTTTTAAACCGGATCGAAAATCGGTTTGAACCGGTTCAAATGACCATGGTTCGCACTTGAATCAAATCGCTGAAGCAATTTGGAGAGGGGGGCCATGAGCTAGACCCATTTAACCCATGTCTTTTTGGTGGTTATTTTTCCACGTCTCTTTAGATAAATCGATTCCACGGAAATGTGAACCAGATGCGGATTGGAATCGATTTAAATTTGCTCTTCAGCTGGCTGGAGCGGGTCCATTTTGAACTGATTCATTCGTGAATGTGAACCACAAGTGGGTTATTTTAGGGAAAATGTAGTGGGAACCATGCTCCGCTGTGGAATGGATCCATCGGTTCGGATCGCAAGCCGATTTATTTGTAAGTGGGAATGAGGCCAAAAATTACCCGACTGGAACCTGATTGTGGAAAGATTCATTTCACACTGATGGAAGTGAAATGGCTATCATCATCACCATCATCATCACCATCATCATCATCTCTCTCCTTCCTTCTTTTTCTTCTTTTCCTCCCTCACCTGAATCCACCTCTTCCTCTTTCATCACTTCTTCCTCTTCCTCCTCTTTCCCTCTACTGTTGTTCTTTTTCTTCTTGTTTTCTATCACCTCTCCTCCTCCTCCTCTGCCCTCTTTGGTGGCAATGTCATAGTGGTTTCTGGAATTAAAGCTGGTTTTCTGCCCCCCATTTTAAACCTCTGATGCCTGGTTCTCAATACATATAGAAAGACGCAGACGGGGACACCAATTGTGGTGACACCAGTTTGGTAGTTTCTGCTCCTTGTTAAAATGAAATAAAATCAGTTCTGAAAATGAAGAGGAAGAGGGGAAAAGAGACGGAGAGAGAGGCAAGGAAGCGTAAGTGAATTTCATTTTCAACTTAAATTCTAATAGGCTTAACTCAATCCGTTTGTTGCTTCCAATTGCCGTAGCTTCCCGTCGAGCCAATCGTTGCATTAGCAAAACCTCGGGTTATATGGAATCTCACTATAGGAAGGCATATTACATTTTAGAAAAGTGGGGCTCTAGCATCCTGAGACTTTCCTTTTGGGACACAAAAGACCTGCTGAGTAACCAGTGTCAGGTTATTTTACAAACATACTCTTTCCTCCCCAAAATTTGCAGACTTGGTGACCAAGTTAAGCGCTGGAGACGTTTTGCCTGGTAAGGATGACCTTTCACCTCTCCTTTACTAAATAGACCTAATTGCTGCATTTGTCTGTCATTTGAGCTACAAATAATTCTAACAGAGGTCATCAAAAGAAAGCTGGACTTATTTTCACCACCGTCGGAGACGCTCCTAATTGGATCCTGCAGGAAAAGAAAACACGGGAAGCTTTGCAACAAGCCAAGGGCCGGCATTGCAATCTAAGCAAAGATTTTGCTACTGATGTGAAGTCAGAACTGGTCCAGCTAGAGAGCATTGTGTATATGCACAAGCACACACATTTATTAATTCTTCCGCATTTTGTTTGCAGACCGGAAAACTCATACCTTCCCACTGACCCAATTTTGCAGGGGACAGTCCCAATTTCATCTTCATCTACTTTCTGGCTGCTTTTAAAACATCCTGGGTTCTCACTCCTCTTTCCAGTTTCTCCCCTTGTCCTCAGGTTATTTCACTTGTTGCAAATTGAGATTGAGACTGAGGGTCCAAATCTTGCTGTTTCCAAGAGGCTCTGGCAAAAGCAAACTGCTGCATCCTCTCTTAGGTTGTGTGTTCTTCCTCATTAACAACTTTTGCCATCTTGACCACACTCTGATGTTGCTTGGCCACACATATTCCAGTTTTCATCAGTGAAATGTTAGAGGACATACAAATTGTCCTTCAGATCTGGAAGGAGGAAATGCTTATGGAACATATTTTCAAAGGGATAGTCATGTTGGTCTGTTCAGGAAAACAGCCAAGAGCCTTCTGGTACCTTTGAGTCTATCCTATTCCTTTTAAGATGAGCTTTCATGAATAAGCTTCCACTTCCTAAGATAAATAGGCGAAAGTGGTTGAAAACCACAGAAACATATGCTATAATAAATCAGTTAGGCTTGAAGTACCACCAGATACTATTATTTTTATGGATGCACATCAGAAGAAGCAAAGTACGTCAATCCAAGGCTGAAAGTTTGGAAATGATTGGACATTTGTTGTCCAATGCAAAATGTCTACATTCATTTCAAGGTTGTAAGAAGAAGAATTATTCATGCAGTGCCATTGTGTACAAAGAAGTATGTTGTGCAAGCAGCGGTGCATTGAACATGCACATGCATATTTGGGTGCGCATTTCATTGTGCAAATTGACTAATGTATAACTCCATGAGCATAAAATTATGCTCTTTTTTCCTTGAAGTCGGTTCTCAGTCCAAATTTCACATTATTTCTGCACTTCTTGTTGTTGTTAGCTGCTTTTAAGTCGACTTGGACTTATGGCAACCCTATGAATGAGAGACCTCCATGTTATCCTATCCTGAATAGCTTGCTCAGGTCTTGCAGACTTGAGGTTGTGGCTTCTTTGATTGAGTCTATCCATCTGGTCTTCCACTTTTCCTACTGTCTTCCACCTTACTAAGCATTATTGGCCTTCTCATGACGTGGCCAAAGTATGACACCCTCAGTATAGTCAACTTGGCTTCTAGAGAGAGTTCAAGATTGATCTGTTCCAGGACCCATTTATTTGTCTTTCTAGAATGGTATCCTCAGGACTCTTTCCCAGCACATCTCAAAGGGGTTTACTTTCTTCTTATCAGTTTTCTTCACTTGAATGCCTTTCCTGTTGTTGGGTGCCTTCACGTCATTGCCAATTTATGGCGACCCTAAGGTTACAGGGTTTTCTTGGCCAATTACTTCAGAGAGGGTTTGCGATTGCCATCCTCTTGAGGCTGAGAGACTGTGACTTGCCCAGAGTCATCCAGTGGGTTTCTGTTGCAGAACTGGGATTTGAACCCTGTGTCCTAGTCTAATGCTCAAACCAGGTAGTGCTCTCCTCACTTTGAGAGTTAATTGCCCCAAAAAGAAAGCTCCTAATCTCAGAAGAGGACACAGATTTATATCATTTTGCAATTCCTAATTACACAATTCCTGATTGCAGAGTTAAGAATTATTTCAGTGTTTGCATCAATACCTATTACTTAGCATGTGGCAATCTTATGCAAATTGGGGGTCTCTCATAGAGCTTTTGCATTTCCTCTCCTTTTTGGCAATTGACCACTCTGCAATTGCCATGTGAAGGTAGCATAAAATTGCATGAAAGAAACAGCAAAGCAAACCGACAGACCCCCTTCATTATATCCATCAAAGCCCTTGGATTTCTCTGGAACCACGGCTGTCCTTGAAGTACCCAGACACCCTCTGAAGTGTCCTTATCTTCAAAGGCAAGGCACAGGCCCTTCTGGGATGAGAGGAGCAAAGTGTCTTCGCTTTTGCGATTCCATCTCTTCGGAGGAGCATGCGAGTCCCTTGAAGTCCCCTCTCTTTCCTTTTATGTCATCCTGGCCAGCTGTCGGCCAGAGAAAGAGAACTTCTCACTTCATCCTTTCTTGTCTTTCCCGAGAGAGAGCACACTGTAACCATTTCTTGTCATCCAGATAACAGGATGAATGAATGGGGAGCTCCGCATTGATAGATGATCCTTGATATGCTTTTTGCAGGTTAAGCAGTTTGGCTTAAAATGCATCTGTATTGTGAAAGAATTGTTTCAGAAACATGGTCTCCTTGCTTCACTATCTTTGGACGGATAGATGGATGAAGAATGTCCATGGACCAGTCCTTCGGTTTCATTTCTCCCATACGTCTCTGTGTTTGTGTATGTGTGTGCAATGTGTATGTGAGTGGTTTCAAAATTCTCGAATCATAGGACTAAGACATTAATGCCACATGGTCTAGAAGGTAATACTTAATGCCACTATCGCTCAAGAATCGTGTCCTAAATTGTTTTGTTTGTGATATATATATATATATATATATATATATATATATATATATATATATGTTTAAATATGTAAAATGCTTTACAAGGGAGTTTTATGCTATGAGAAAGGTGGATCACTATGAGAGGAGTATGCTATGACTTATATGAAGCTAGAATTTTTAAGGCCAAACAGGAGCCAGAGAGAGATTTTAAGGAAGTATCAGGATGTTAAAATTTCTTTTTTTATCTGTCTTAAGTTTAACAATGTATGATAAAGAATCATTATGATTTAATGACAAAAGAGGACATACGTATAATTGTTTTATTTTTATTTATTTTCTTTGAAAATCAATGTACACACACACACACACACACACACACAAAGAAGCCATTGTGGTATAATGGTTGAACATCGGATTATGACTCTAGAGACCAGGTTCAAATTCCTGCTCAGTCACAGAAACCCACTGGATGACCCAGTCAGCCAGTGCATTTCTATGACCATCAGGATTTGAACTCTGGCCTGCAAATCCAACACTCGAACCACTACAGCAAGTTAGCACTCCATTAGTAAGCATACATCATTCATAACTTCCAGCACTTGGATTATTGGCAGTTTGAGATTGGCAGCCTTCCATAGTGGAAGGCAATAATACTGAATGCAATAGGAAAAGAAGAAGACTGAATTACAGATGGACTGTCACAACCAAGGAAGCCGTAGCTGCCTTGAGACCATAAGACCTGAGCAGGGCTATGTGTAGCAAAGTTCAGGCTGTATCTGCTTTGCAGAAATAATGCAGTTTGAAGTTGAAGGCTTTCATGATCAGCATCCATAGGTTTTCATGGGTTTTTCAGGCTATGTGGCCATGTTCTGGAAGAGTTTATTCCTGACGTTTCGCCAGCATCTGTGGCTGGCATCTTGACGCCGTCTTAACTGCCAAGGCCCAGTGCTAAGAAAGTCTGGGATCTATAGTTTTGGGAGATAGTCAGCCTTCTGTATCAGAGCGCTCTGGTGCCACAACAAACAACAAATAGGATGACACCAGGGCAGTTAAAGGCATCATTTCTGCAGTGTGGCAGCACTACACCTTGTGAGCTCTGTAAAGCAGCACATGTAAATTTGTGTGGAGGGGTGTGAGCTTGTGTAATGCCTAAGTGATCGCCTAGGCCTTTTTCAAGCCCAGGGTTAACAAGCCCAGAGACAAGTGTTAATGGTCTGGGTTTGCTTCTCACACTTCTCTTCCTTACCCCTCTCCGCTTTCTTTTCTTTCTTTCTCCTTATAAAGGCATGGCTCCCTTTCTGCAGCAGAAACGCTGGTGACTCGAGAGGTCCCTGACCTTTGGGCTGCCAAACTCTCGCTAACTAAATAAAAACAGGCCCAGAGAGAGTGAGAAGGCGGATAAATCAGCAGGAGCTGACAGAGACCACCTGGTCCCTTGCTGCAGGGAGGTATCAGCTGCCAAATCTGGAGTCTCATGCATTTGAGAGAGGGCCTAATCCCGCAGCAGTGTCTCCTGCCAAGTCCCATTGGAATGCAAAGGAATTAGGTGTTCTGGTCAAGGTGTTTTCTTTAGAAACAAAAAGCAGGGCTTTGCTGGACTGCCGTACCCACATTTAGAAGAGATCAGCGATTCCTCAAATTCTAGTCCTCCAGATATTTTAGACTTCAGCTCCCAGAAGCTTCAGCCATCTTGGTCTTGGATTCTGGGAGATGATATCCAAAACACCTGGAAGGCCAGAGTTTGGGAATCGTTGCAGTTGATAAATGTGCTGCTCCTTTGAAGGATTTTAAAGGAGCTTTTCAACATTTTGAAACTATTTTGTGAAAGATAACAGAACTTGGGAAGGTTCCTTTAAAGTTTGGACGAAAACACGGAACAGATGTAGGTTTTTTCTTGAGGGGGGGTTTCCAGGCTCTGTGGCCATGTTCTAGAAGAGTTTATTCCTGACGTTTCGTCAGCATCTGTGGCTGGCATCTTCAGAGAAGATCTATAATGTCAGGAATAAACTCTTCTAGAACATGGCCACATCGCCCAAAAAACCCACAAAAGACTATGGAGGCCAGCCATGAAAGCCTTCGACTTCACAGCAGAACAGATGCACCATCACACTGATATGGAAGCCATCAACTGCCCCTGGAGCAGATGGGTTGAACCGAAATGTTGACTCTCCATTCCATAGCAGAGTCAATGGGGCTGCCCTAGTTGGGACACACCATTGGCTTTATTGTTGTTGCTGCTGCTGCTGTTGTTAACTCCCCTCAAGTTGACTTCAACTCATGGTGACATTATGGATGAGACATCTGTCCTCATCTTCCCTGCTCAGATCCTGTAGGCTAAAACTAGTGTCTTCCTTGATTATGTCTAACTATCTGGCAAATGGTCTTCCTCTCTTGCGCTACTGCCATCCATCTTTCCTGGCATCATTGTCTTCTCTAATGATTTATTTTCCTACATGTTGTGGGCAAAGTATGACAACCTCAATTGAGTCATCCTGGCTTCCAGGGATCTGATCGGTTCTGGAACCCATTTGTTTATCTTAGCTGTCCATTGTATCCTCAGCACTCTTCTCCAGCACCACATCTCCAATGAGTTGATTTGCTTCCAATCCAGCTCTCGCATCCGTACATTATGCTGGAGAATGCAGTGACTTGGACTATCCTCGCTTTGGAGTTCAGAGTTATGTCTTTACGGTTTATGATCTTGTCTAGTTCTTTCATGGCTGCCCTTCCCAAATGTATTCTTCTTCTAATTTCTTGACTCTGATCCATATTTGAGCCAAGGTATGTGAACTCTTTGACTATTTCAATTTTCACATTATTTAGGGTGATTTTTTGTAGATCTTCTCTGGTCGTTCTTTTTGGGTTTTTAATGTTCAGCATTAGTCCGACCTTCGCCCTTTCCTCCTTGACCTTCTTAAGTAATAGCTCCAAATGGTTGTTTCTGTTGGTAGTATTGTGTTGCCTGCATATCTTAGGTTGTTAATGGTAACATATATATATTTTTCCAGGTCCATCTTTGTGGATGCATGCTGTTGGCTAGGGATGATAAGAACTGTAGCCCAATATATATGGAGGATACCAGGCTGAGAACAGATGTTCTAAAGCAAGGAGAGCTACCCTCCAGAGGGACCAAGTTGGTCTGAACACTGACATTCATGGCCTTGTTTGCTTTAGAGATAACATTTTTGGTGGAGCCAACCTTGTCAGATCTCAAAACCCAGATAATATGTGTCTCGCATCATGCCTTTAAAGCAGCAGATTTGCTGTCCTAGGAATACTCAGGCATCCGATTACACGTTGCGGATTTGTAATGGGCTTCAGAGCTTATTCAGCCTTTCCTCCCCACCACTTTTCCCTTTCAAATGTAACAGCAAGAACAAGAACGCAGAGATCTCTTTGCATCAGCGAACAAAGCAGATGTACTGAATTTACTTAGTAGTCAGCAGATCCAGATAAGCTGTGATGGGGACAGGGAGCTTTAGCCAGCCGTTGCTTCTGTGTTCAAAGTTTTCCACTCCCAAATGGCAATTCTCTCTCCCTACGTCTTGTTAAGGGAATGAATGGAGCGTGCATTTATGCCAACAAAACAATGTAGTTTGACATCACTTGAATTCCCATGGCTCCATCCTACAGAATCCTGGGATTTGTAGTTTGCTGGGGCACCAGCACCCTTTGATGGAGAAGGGTAACAGCCTGTAAAACTACACATCTCCTGATTCCATAAGATGGAGGTGCAGCACTTAAAGTGGTGCCAAACTGCATTAGTTCTACAGTGTAGCTGCACCCTTGGTTTGAAAACACACCTTCAGTCCTGGTTCATTCTCTTTTGGAAGATACGATCCCTCCTTACTGTCCTTGTGGGGTGGCATGAAGATACCGGGTGGTGTAATGGTTTGAGCATTGGGCTATGACACTGGAGATCAAGGTTCGAATCTCTGTTCAGTCACTAGGTGACCTTGGCAACACACAGTCTCTCAGCCTCAGAGGGAAGCAGTGGAAAAAACCCTTTGAAAAAACCTTGCCAAGAAAACCCCATGATAGGGTCTGTATAAGTCCGAAATGACTTGAAGGCACACAACAAACAAACAACAGCATGGATCAGCCAGTAAAGAGGCGTTGAGACATTTCTTTGGATAGCCTGGGCTGTACTTAAAGGGCAGGCTTTCCCTGCTGAGGCAGCGCCATCCATCTTTGCGCGACGCCAGGTCCCACTATTACTCAGAATGGAAAATTACATTGCAAAATTATCTGTTCAGTTTCATGGCTTCTCTTCCCCTCCTGGCTGCTTTTTTCATTCCTAAGGGCTCTTTGCCAGGCAAAACCCACTGGAGCTGGCAGCTTGCTTACTTGAAAGCACCTGGCCATGAAAGGCAATGGAGTCTCCATGCTCATTTGTTAGCTCTATGAGTCTGACTAAAAGGTGCCAAATGGTTAGAGCAGACAAAACAGAGAAGGAGCATAGGAATGAATATCATAAAAGTTACCATTTTTGAACCGCATCTCCCAGAATCCCCCATCCACTTGCCATGTCAGCTGAGGGAGATTCAGGCTGAAAAATAGAATCATAACGTTATAGAGCTGGATGGGATCTCAAGGGCTACCTAGTTCAATCCCTTACCATGTGAGAATACACAACTGAAATGCTCTTGAGAGATGGGCTTCCAATCCACAGAAGGAGAATCCACCACTGTTGAAGGGAGTCCATTCTACTGTCATACAGCTGTTACACTCAAGACGTTCCTCCTCAGGTTTAGATGGAAACTCTTTTCTTGAACCCATTGGTTAGTTCTAGCCTCTTCTACTGATAGGAAGAAAATCAATTAACTTGAAAAGAGTTCTGCAGATATCATGGATTCCCAAAAAGACAAATAAATGGATCCAAGAGCAAATCAAGTCTGAACTCCTAGAAACTAAGATGATCAAATAGGCTGTCGTACTTTGGACATACAAATGGGTCTACTTTAGTTGTGCCTGTATTTAATGGCAATATTTAATTTGGGACTTGTGGTTCCCACACTTTGGTCCTGAAGATGTTTTGGACTTCAGCTCCCCAGTATTACTGACTTTTGCCCAAGCTGGCTGGGACTTCTGGGAGATGAAGTCCAAAACACTTGGAGGACCAAATCTTGGGAATCACTGCCCTAAACACACCAGATCCTGCCTGATCTTGGAAGCTAAGCAGACTCAGCTCTGGTTAGTATAGGGGACTGCCAAGAAATACCTGGAACTGGCAAAACCACCTCTGAATCATCCTTGTCTAAGAAAACCCTATGAAATCCAAAGGGTTGTCATAAGTAGACTTGAAGGCACATACACACACACACACACACACCAACCTTGCAGCAGCAAATTCTAAGATGGTGCATAACTCTTTGGAAGTGTCTTCTATGTACCACTTCATTCAGAAACTGCCACTGTGCATTTCCCATTGCACAAGGTGAAAACCACCAGTTAGATGGACAGATATATTTATTTTGCACACAGTGTCAGTAGAACACTAGGGTATTGTGACCAACAAACTAACTTGCCCTCATTCCCACTACCTTTTAAACCGGATCGTGATTTGGCTCGAACTGGTTTAAACGGGCATGGCTCCCACTTAATCCGAATCATGAAGCGATTCCAAAAGGGGGCCATGCTCTAGACCCATTTCACCCGCGTCTTTTTGACACTCCCCCCCCTCTTCTTTTCAACCAAATCGAATCAACACAAGTGGGAACCGAAAACGAATCAAATTCGGTTTCACAATTCAGTTTTAAATGAGTCGCTTCAGCACAAATGGGAACCGGATGCGAATCGGAATCGGTGTATTATGCAGTAAAGTGGAAATGGATGTCCTGTGCATTTAAACCAATTCATTTCCCAGTGTGAACCAGTTCTATCTGCTTCAGGAACTGGTTTAAATAGAACTGATTCATTTGTGAATGGGAACCATGAGTGGGTTATTTTGATTCAGTTCTATGCCAGAAAATGCAATCTGGACAAATTGTTGGGAACCACGATCTGATGGTGAATCAATCCATTGATTTGGATCGGAAAGCGATTTTTCTGTAAGTGGGAATGAGGCCCTAGTGAGTTTGGATTTAAACCTCACCAGCATGATTTAGGATCCTGCCCATAGATAGTTTTGATTTGGGAAGGGACGTCCTGGTCATTGTCATGAGATGGACTGAATCCTTGCAGGTCATATCACAAACAGGAGGATGCTTCTAATCCGACACTTGAGCGCATGGGAGATGGTATCTGTCGACATGTACATGCTTTGCAGCATTTGATCTCTCCATCTCTTGCCACAAGAACTGGCTCGCTGATGTTCTTTCCCCCCATTGTTGGCTGTTTATGACTGCGCAGGCAGCGTGTAAGAATTGCCGTTGTTTGACATTCCCAGATTTGCCGGTGCTTGGAGGTTTTGCAAAAAGATTTTCATTCATAAGTGAATTACCAGAAGCCGGTCGGAGCTTGTGCCCAGTCTGGCTGTTTACTCCCTATTCAAGCCCTTTTTTGTGTGTCAGCGTAAACAGAGCTAATCGCTCTATATCCTCTGTATATTGTTTCTTAATATGAATGAAGTGAAGCAGGCTAACCAGTAGTCGCTCAGATTTTTGTCTAACGTAAACTACGAATGGGCTTTGAAGGGTTTAGCATCGCAAGCTGTGAACGCAGCAGAGGAACGGAGACAGAAATCCACATTGTTAACATGGAGGGATAAATATTCTTCCAGAGTTAGGAAGGAGGTATGCTTGTGACATACAAATTTGATCTGGCACATTGCTATTTACAGTGAATTTTTGTTTTCCTTTTAGAAAAAAGAAACAAAACAGCAACGTACAGATGGTGGCGGACTGCTGAATAAGCAAACGCCTGCCTCCGTCCAAAATAAATGAAACCTGCTGAGTTTTGCAGCGAGGAAAATACTCGGCTGGGTATCTTCAATCAAACCAAGAAAGGGAACAGTAAGAAATCTTTGACCATTTTTGTTCTGCCAAAAAAGAAAAAGAAAAAAAAAAGCCCCCCGATGCGGGTAACATTTGCTTTTTATTTTCCTTTTATTAAATCACTCTTCAAAACCGCTTGCAAAGTTTCAGTTTATACAGTGACAATTAGTTTATGGTGTTTCTGAAGTGGATTTAGATTTGAGTGATAAAATTACAGGCCAAAATTACAACCATGGTGGAAAATGCTGGTTTGTGTTTGGCTTTGCATACCACAACTGAAAGATCACCGAGTGTTGCCCATGAGCCGGAGGAAGTCACGATAATCGCATATGCATTCCAAGCGCGCAAGCTGGATGCCAGAACATGCCACAATCGATTTTGCACGAAGCGGGTGAGGAATGGCTTCCCTTCCTTTCATTAATGGAAAGGCTGGGAAATAGATTTGTTCTTAGAGCTGGCAGGTTAGGAAGACATAACCGGAGTTCAAAGACAGAGGACTTAAGTCTGATGGAGACTTAAGTGGGGGCAATGACATGCGGGAGGACAAAGCATGGAGCTTTCTGTGCTGTGGCACTTCACTTGCAGAATATTCTCCCTTTGGAGACACAAATGGCTTTTTACACTTGCTTTTAGGACCTAAATGATTTCAATCTAACCCCGCAATTGTCTCACGTGCTTTAACTGTTTTTAAACCATCTCATTTTTAGCTTGTCACAGTTTCGGTGTTAAATCTGGACAGCTTTAAAAAGGCATTCAAAACGGATTTCTTCCGACAGGCCTCCCCGGATTAGCATCTCAATCGCCTCCCACTGACTACCCTGTCTTGTCCGTTTTAATAATTTTAACTGTATTGTTTTATTGTTATTGTTTATTGTTATGATTTATTGGTTGTGGTGGGTGGGTGGGTTTATGGGGCATTGCATTTTATTGTATTGTGATACTTTTTAATATTGTTGTAAGCCACCTTGATCTCATTGGAGATCTCATCATCATCATCATCACCATCATCATCATTGTTATTTCACTCTGCTTAAACAATTATTACTGATTTAAATGGTTTACACTGTCTTAAACTGATATACTGTATATATTCATGTATAAGTCTAGAAGTTTTAGTCAAAAAATTGACCCAAAAAACCTGGATCGATTTATCCACGGGTGAATGTAAATAATGTACTTTAACTTTTATATAAGAAAGGGAACCATCCCCTGGTAAAAGGCAAGGATATAATCTGTCCTGGAAGCAATGATCCTGCTCTATACTCTCATCCATCCAGTCTTAAGAGTAACCACAAAGAGTTATGTCTGCTGGAATTTTGGAAGTTCTTTGACATTGTTTTCATTTGCTTCATCCTTTAGATCCTTTGTTACATGCCCCTAAGTTTTACCCTCGACTTGTCCACGGATCATATCAAAACCCATAGTTTTGGCCCCCAAACCTACCCTCAACTTATACATGAGGTCAACTTACAGTCGGGTATATACAGTACCTATTTTAAAATAGATATACTGTGTAAATGTGTTCCTGCGTGGCAAAGGGTTGAACTAGAAGGCCCTTGTGGTCATGATTCCATGACTATGAGATGTGGGCATATCTAATAAAAACATTTTCATTAATTTAAATATTATTAATTTACATTTATTCAATTAATAATTTAGTGGGAGTGGCGCGGTCTATGATTCTATCCATATTTTCTTGGAAATGCCATACACTAAATTGAATGACTCAACCGAGATTCTGGTGAAATGAACAGAGAGGCACAAAGGTGTCACAAGGCTCCTTTTTTCTGTTTGTACTGACGCAGACTAACACAGTTCCCTCTCTGCACATGAGCATATAAAGGGATCTCATATTACCTGTGTGACTGTGCAAAAGGCGTTGTAGCATAAGCTTTTGTAGACTTCATCTACTTCTTCAGATGACTCCATGTATTTGAAGAAGTAGACACAAGTCTACGAAAACATCTACTACAACCTTTTTTGCACAGTTAGTCTCACAGGTGCTACAAGGTCCCTTTGCATGCTGATATTCCAGACTAACATGAATATGACTCTGACTTCTACCACTCTGAACGTGGTCTTGGTTACCTGAGAGATCAGCGGACCTTATCACCCTAGATAAATACCGCTTAGAGACGGGATTTTGGAGGTAGTAAAAACCCACACATGTGGGAGGTTTTTTCCATGCGTTTCTGCAAAACAGAAAGAATGCAAAGATAAATCGAACATAGAGGGGACAAAAATGACACCTTTTTACTTTCGGGACTTCTTGAAAGTAAAAAGGTGTCATTTTTGTCGCCTTTAGGTTTGTTATATTTTCACGTTATTTCTGTTTTGCAGAAACGTCATGTGGGTTTTTTTCTACTTTAAATCTTGTTTCTGGACGGGATTCCTCTAGTATGGTAAGGTCCAGTGTCTCCCTTCCGGATCCATTCCAATCTTGTGGCCATCTGGAAAGGTCACCTTGGTGGAGCCAAACACGTCCAACTTCCTCTCCACATGTGGAGCAGGACTTGGCACCACATATGTGGAATACTCTTCTTTCTGAAATCTAATACATTTCAATATTTCCCCTGCCTCCCTCTTTAGATTCAGGGTGAAACCTAGACAAGATTTGGCTGTCCTGGGATCCAGGGGGAAAGAAAAGGTGTGTGCACTTGATCTGAGAGTGCACCCTCATTTCTCTACTCCACCAAACTGAGACCAGATGCTTTTCCATGATCTGACTAGCCTCCTCCTTTCCTTATAAAGGGCCTCTTCCAGGGCCTGACAGCTGTCAAGTAGTACAAAGATGCTGAACTGTGGATATGGAGCTACATGCGCATATACTGTATGTGTGGAGCTACATGCAAATTGCACAGGGAATCACTTCTCATTCCTTCAACAGGCTCCCAGTGAATCCAGATGGACCATAAATGAGGGATCATATAACATACACAAGACTACCTGAGCCAATCGGATTGTACGATGTGCATACTTGGGCTAATATTCACCCATACTCCTCTCTTCCAAGAAACTAGACATAGTTATTAGGGCTGAGATGCAGTTATTAGGGACCTGGAACTGGTTGAATTGGGAAACTGTGGGATCTCCCTCCAAAGAGGTTCTTAACGTGGAGAGGGAGAGGTTGGATAAACATCTGCCAAGAATGATTTACGTCTAAAATACTCTGTAGAATGCAACATTTCGACTGGGTGATTGTGGTGTACAATTTTCGGAAAGTGATATTTTACTGTTAACAGAAGTCAGAGAGCGAACCCAATTTCTCCTATATGGATGCCACGAGGATGCAATGTGTCAAAGATGCCTAAGAAATACTTTAAAAAGAATCCTTACAAAGCCATCCTATGGTGTTTTGGTGAATATTCACATACCAGCAATCGTCATGACCGTTCACATAACTGCACCTGGAAAGAGACGCCCAAAATGCTTCTCTGTGGCTGCAGCATTTCATATCGACAAACCAGTCTTAACAGTCTTCATCTCCATCAGAACAGGTCTTTTGTAAAGTTAATGGATCTTCATCACCCACTTGAGACCAAGCCATACTTCGCATAGTTTGCAATACAGCTGGGATTGCTCATGCTAACATACATTTGCTGAGCTTCTGTAAGTCTTGCATCTAAGTTAAGAGGGAACAAGGAAGGAGGGATAGTGGTGGCAGATGCTGACATTGTCCTTGCTTACCAAAAGGTCCTCATGCTTCAGCTCTGTGAGTTGCATTATGGTACTGACAACACCACTTTGACCTAGGTTACATAATGTTCAGACATTAGTATTTTCACATCTTTGGAAACAAAAGGCTTACCTTTCTATTTAGTGTTGGAGAAATCATAAGCACCAGCAACAGCGGTTCCTTATGATATGATTATAGGTCCATCTAGCTCCGTGGTTCTCAACCTTGGATCCTCCAAGCATTTAAGACTTCAGCTCCCACAATTCCTGATCATTTGAGCAAGCTGACTGGGACTTCTGGGAGTTGAAGTCCAAAACATTAGGAGAGCCAAAGGTTCAGTTGAATCATGTGGCCTTCAGTGTGTTTTCTCCAGCCTTCAACCACTCCAGTCTTCAGTCCTTTTGTCACTATTCTTTCATGGAGGCTGTTGAAATTTTTGGGTGTACTTTTCATTCCTATGGTGTTTGCATTCATTTTTCCAGAAAGGTGGGGGAGGTCTCTCATTTGCACCAACAATATCTCCTAGCTTCACCAGTTAGATACAAAGGCACCCCATCCGCACCCTTCTGGAGTTATTTGAGCCACGCAACCCTATGCAAGAAAAGTATGGAAGAAATTGACATGTGATGGTCCACAGGTATGTTTGTTTGGATGGATGCGTGTCCGTTCTCTGCCCGCACTGTATCCGATGCTCGCTCCCAAAGGCTGGGTTTGGACTGATTGCTAATTTGCAACATGTTTATGCGCTGAACTGAAGTGAAGCAAACCTAATGAGGGCTGGGGCGCAATTGCTGGAGAAGCTGTGATTGCGAGAGGAAAACAATTTACAGAGAGACTGGGGGGGGGGGGGGAAGCAGAGGTTTCCCAGTGGCCACTTCGGACCAAAACTGATGCATTAGGAGGGATGGGCAACTGCAAGTCCCAGGGACAATTTTCTGCCCCAAGGATCTTCCAGAGGCCACACAAATGGCTGCAAAAGCCAAAAACGCAGAAAGAAAAAGGGAAAGCAAAATAAAATATTGCTTTAATGTATCTGAAGCATTTTAATCTTTTAAATTGGATTTTAGTATTGAATTTGCTTTAAGTATTGTAGTAGTTTAATTCTATTTTAATATACTATTAAACATACGGTTTTGTATGTTCTTAACTGTATGATGTTTTTTAATGTCCATCATCATCATCATCATCATCATCATCATTTCGGTCATTGACCAGTATAAAATGAGATAAAATAAAATAAAGTCAAATAAAAATATAGAATAAATAGACTAAGTAAGTAAAATATTAGATTAAAATACGCCCATATAATAATAATAATAATAATAATGAAATCCAATTCTAGTTTCAAACAGTTTGAAGTGTATTTTAATGGATTATTATTATGTTTATGTTTATGTTTATTTATATCCCGCCTTCCTCGCAGTACAGAGACTCAAGGTGGCTTACAAATCTAATGTCTAAAACGATTGCAATGATTTTTTCAGTGCATGCTGTAAATTGCTCAATTTTTCCGGGAATTTGTTGTCATTACAAAAAAAAGGAACTTGCCCAAATCCTGTTCTTTCTGGGCTCAGCCAAAGCCTGCTTCAGACTGCTTTGAGTTAAATGAAACACAGCCCTGGATAGGATTAGGAAGAACAATGAGGCTTCAGTGAAAGGATGCTGGACGGAGGCCTAGACAGCAGATGGCACTGCGGCTTCCCTAAATCCACCTCTCTTTTTTTGGAACAAGATTAAATGTTTCAGAGAGGAGAAAGAGGGAACGAATAATAAATTCTTCCGTAGCCAAGCGGCCTAAGCTTTCAAACTTTAAAAAATATTTTTTCTATTTGAAATTGTCAAATTCTTGAACATTCAGTTTCAATTACAATTTACTTGCAATTGCGATTGCAGTTGCAATTGAATGCAAGTTGAATTCAGAGATTTAGGAGTCTGGCCCTATCAGGAAGCAGAATGCCCTTGTCAATAAACATTGCCAAAAGGAACAAAGGTGCATATATATATATATATATATATATTACATATATATTAAAAATAGGAAATATATGGCTAGAACTTCAGATACAGTCTTGCTATAGATAAAATAAATGTGACTTCAAATTTCCACTCTTAAACATTCTGCTTGCCATTTCACAGACTAAGTTGCATTCTTTAGTACATCTTTAAATCCATCCTATATAAAGTTGTTCAATGTAATTTACATCATATATATATATATATATATATGATTTCATATATATAAATCATATTGCATTAAATTACATTAGTAACACTCTTGTACTAGACTTATGTTTCCTAATTTTCTTATTTTTATTTCAATCCAAATTAAACACAGTCTTCCTTTCTTTATCTAAAAAATTAGCCAACGGTTCCCAAACTTTTTTGTTTTTTCCCATGTCTTCCCAGTTAACAGACATGTAAGTTTTTAAATTACGTTTCCCATCGCCCTTTGCAATTAACCGTGTTAATTCAGGACGATGGCAGTTGTATTCCAAAACATCCAATGAACTTTAGATTGCCTCTGAAAGAAGGGAGAAAAGGGGCCTTGAAGTTGCCCAAAGTGTAGCTATGGAGAGGCGACAAAATGGGCCATTTCTCCCCAAATAAAAATTCTGCCACCCCTTTATGACATTTCCCTTTAGTCTCCAATTTTCTGAGAGCCAGAACAGTGTTGTGATGAGCATTGGAGACCAGGGTTCAAATCCCCTTTCAGCCTTGGATACCCACTGGGTGGACCTTGAACAAAGTCACACAATTTCAGCCTCAGAGGAAGACAATATCAAATCTGAGCAAATCATGCCAAGAAAACCCCATGATAAGTCTGCCTTAGGGCCAAGGTAGGTTGGGAACACCTTGAAGGCACACAACCACAAAAGTAACGTCGACCCCAATTCTCTAGCATTGTGGCGACTTAGATCTTCAGCCAAGCATTGATCAATGCAGTTCCTACATCCCAAGAAAAGGAGGAGGAGGCAAAATTAGCAGGCGAATGCAAACAAATCAAAGATAAGAGTTGGAGGTGTGAATGATCTTCACGGTCCCACTCTCTGAAATGCTAGAAATTTGAAGACTGAAGGAAAAGTTCATTTCAAGGGCAGGAATTGGTTTTTATTTTTTTGGGGGGGGGATTGTCTTCACTTTCCCATTTGCCCTGGAGATTGCCCAGATACCGTTAATACCTGAACTGGCATGCAAGCTATTTGGCCACAGGTTTGTACCCTAAGATGAGATGCATTGTATTTCTATTTAAATTGCGGACCATGATCCATGGCATAGTTGCACCAGATGACCATGCTGAAACCATTGTTCTCCTTTTCCTCCTTTCCTTTCCCCTTTCCTGCCCCATTTCTTGTTGTTGTTGGGTGCTATCAAGTCGTTTCCAAAGGGGAATGTATCATGGGATTTTCTTGGCAAGATTTGTTCAGAGGAGGTTTGCCATTGCCTTCGCCTGAGGCTGAGAGCATGTTACTATCCCAATGGGTTTTATGGCTGAGCGGGGAATTCAACCCTGGACATAGCCCAATGCTCAAACCACTATGCTATGCTGGCTTCCATATACCTTGCAAATCTGCTCTGGAGTGCTGGGAAACCTTTTGGAGCAGGTAATGGCTCTATAAAAGACTGCATGTGGATATGGAAGAGGAGAACATCTCAGCTTCACTTAGATTGGACACCAGAGTGCATTGTTGAAACTTGGGCCATAGTAATGATGATGGCCATGATCTTTCTTTGGGATTTCGTAGCACGGACCTCTCCAAGTGGAATGACACATTAAGACTGGAATCTTGTTGTTTAGTCCCAACTAGAGAATGAATTGCTGAATGCTGAGTCAACAGAAAAATAAATCCCACCGATTCAATGGGTGTATTCAACACACATTAGTTCTTGTACTCAATGTAGGGGAAGATTGGTCTTGATCACCTATTGAACTTCCATGATTCTACATTAAAAACACAATAGGCCTTCCATATTTGCAGGGCTTAGGGGTGCAGGAGCCCCATGAAAATGGAAAAAACACAAATTAAAAACAACAACAACACTATTTGTATTTAACCTGAGAGAACACCCCTCTAGGACTCTCTAGTTCATCCAGTGCAACTCTATGGTCATCAGGTGGAAATTGAGCAGACAGAGGACCTACAAATGCCTAGAGGATTGTTTTCTCTAGGAATCTCTAGGTCCTCCAGTGTGACTCTATGGTCAATGTCTAGAAGATTCATGCTGGAGGATCTAGCGATTCCTAGAGAGAACGTGTTACTCAAATCTGTGAATAGTCAAATCCGCAAAAGTCAAAGCTGCCAATGGGGAGGGCTGAGTGTGCAGCAAACCTGCAAAACGGGTTCCCACTCCCTCTTTGCCGCCCAGAGAGGATGGCACTCTTATCCGATCAAACAAAACCCACAAGGGTTAAGCTGTCTTCGTGAGAGGAGACTTTCTGTTGCTTGCATTATGGGCAGTTGGCAGAAAACATTGTGTCCCAGAATCCTGACTAATTGCTGGGTGTTATTGGCAGATGGTAAAGTGCATGGCGATGCCAGGAGATCAATTCAGCCTGGAGCTCTGTGCCAGCGAGTGAGTTATCTCCATTTAGAGTGATTTTATATCACTCCTTAATCTTATTTGTAAATATGATCCCTCGATGACACAATGCCTAAGACGTTTGGCTCCGGGAGAAGAGTTCATGAGATACACTTGGCAACTCTGCCAGAGCCTCCGAGTGAGAAGGCTTTTTCCCCTGTTCTTTTTGGTACCCGCTCAACAAATTGTCACTGAAGCATGCAGGAAAGAAATGTATTGCTTTCTTTCCCATCCACTCCTTCTGCTTCTTTTTTTTTTGAAGGGTTATCTTAAAAGGCAGTGCAGTGGGAGCAGGGAAACCAAGAGTAAAAAGCCACCTTGCTTTCCATTTTTTACAGAGGGAAAGGCAGAGTAAAGATAGGAATAAAACAAGATAACTAGGGTGAAATCTAGTAAAACTAAGAAGAGCTTGGGAAAAGTTACCCCTTGGATAACAGCTCCCAGAATCCCCCAGTCAGCATGACCACTGCGGAAAGTAACTTCTCCAAGCTCTATTGGTGGGAGGGAATAATAAATTGTACTTTAATGTATGTAGTGTTTTATACTGTTTTTTACTGATACTGCAAGCCACTTTGATCCGGCGGAAGAAGTGTGATGATGATGATGATGATGATGATGATGATATTAAGAAAGTATGCAAAGCACTCCTAGATCAAAAGGCCTCCTTGCATGGTTTTTACCTAGTATATGAGATTTTAGGGATCGACTGTCTCTATGCATGGAAGCTCTATGATGAAATAAGACTGTTGATTCTTCCAGATAGACCCTGAATTTATTTAATGTTATATGAGAATTAGCCCACTGCCATGCAAGGAAATGGAAGCGATCATAATAGCAGGCCCTATAAAAACCATGCCCCAAAGGAGAATCTATAGTCAGAGAGACATTGTGAAATATTCTATTTGATCATGTATGTCTAGAAATTTTAGTCAAAAAATTGACCCCAAAACCCTGAATCGACTTATCTATGGGTCAATATAGGTACTATACTTTAACTCTTACTTAAAAGGGAGTCATCCCATGGTGAAAGTAAAGTGTGTAGTCTGTCCTATAAGCACTGATCCTTCTCTATTTTCTCATTCATCCAGCCTTTAGGGTGCACATAAGCAGTTATACCTGATGGATTTGTGTAAGTCCTTTGGTATTATTTTCCCCGGTTCACCCTTAAGATCCTTTGCTACATGCCCCTAAGTCTTACCTTTGACTTATCCAAGGGTCATATAAATATCCATAATTTTGGCCCCAAAACCTGCCCTCAACTTATACATGAGGTCAACTTATAGTCAAGTATACATATAGTTAAAGATGATATGAATCTAGGTGATGTTTGCACTATAGGCAGGATACATCCATTGTGCAATGGTGAATTTCTGGCCCCGCATCCATGGTGTGACATACGCATGTGTACATCCCTAAGTAAATTCTGGCCATCGTGTAGTAGGAGCCATTGCAAAAAGCAGAGAGGAGTACCCAGCAACTGCTTGGTTATTTTGCCCATTCTCTGTACTGTACTTATTTGTCATATACAGTGTGAACATTTTGGAAAGTCTTATCATCACCTCACTTGCCAAAGCAAAGACAATTCCCCTGACGCTTCTATAGATGATGCTATCAGCCCTCCTCTAAAAAAGCAAAACCAAACCAAAACACACATTTCTGAGCTGTGTTCCCCTTTATTCCACTACCGCTATACTTTTGACCAAGGCCATGTACGTCTTCTCTCTGATGACTATCAGCATGAAATCCATGCGCTTAAGTTCCCTGGAAAACATGTCAGACTTTCCACCAAAGGAAGCCTGGAGCTCAGATCCCTTGTATGCCTCTGACCCTGTTCTAAGTTTGCATTTCCTTTGAGCTCTTAAAAAAGAAGGAGAAGAAAGAAAAAAACAACAACAACCAAGTTTCAATTTCTTTAATGGCCATGAAAAAGAGCAATTGATAATGTTTGCAAAGGCCAGGCACCGAGCCAGGGAAAGGCTGCCTAGAACTGCATGTGCTAACCCAGCCAATGGACTCCAGCCCAGCTTTCTGGATCACAAACCCGTCAGCTACTTAACTAATCCAGGCCACCCATTAGGCAGAGCTTGCCAGTTTCTTACAGGCTGCCATGATGTGCGCTGCTCTCTCCATTATGCCTCCCTTGGCACCATTAAAGATGAGGCCTAGACCACCCGTATCTTGTCATGACAGGCTGTGTCACCTTGCAAAATTCAAAGAATGAAATGATCGGCGCTACTTGCTACTGAGTTGAGGCTGCTGGAAAGATTGGCGTAGGCCCCCAGAGCAAATGCTTGTAGCATCTTTCTCCACTTTTGAAATTACCCATTTGTAGTTTTTTGTGGGTTTTTCGGGCTATGTGGCCATGTTCTAGAAGGATTCCTGACATTGCGCCAACATCTGTGGCTGGCATCTTCAGAGATGTGGCCATGTTCCGTGGATGCTCAAGTCTCATTACATACAATCAGGCGCTAAAATGGAGTCCCTCATATAAAATGGCAAAATCAAGCTTTGCTTTTTGGAATCCTTTTTCTGAATATTGTGGCCCTGCGCGCATGGTGTGACATGTGCTCATGTTCTAGAAGAATTTATTCCTGATGTTTGTGGCCATGTTCTAGAAGAATTTATTCCTGATGTTTCGCTGGCATCTGTGGTGGGCATCTTAAGAGATGGGGCCATGTTCTAGAACAGTGGTTTTCAACCTTTGGGGATCGAATGACCCTATCACAGGGGTCACCTAAGACCATCGGAAAACACATATTTCTGATGGTCTTAGGAACTGAGACCATCGGTTGAGGGTCACCACAACATGATGAACTGTATTAAAGGGTCACGGCATTAGGAAGGTTGAGAACCACTGTTCTAGAAGACTTGATTCCTGATGTTTCACAGGCATCTGTGGCTGGCATCTTCAGAGATGTGGCCATGGGCTAGAAGAATTTAATCCTGACATTTCTCTGGCATTTCTGGCTGGCATCTTTAGGGATAGAAGAATTCTTCCAGAACATGGCCACATAGCCCAAAATACCCACAAAAAACTATGAATGCCGGCCGTGAAAGCCTTCGACAATCCACCGTGTTAGCATCTTAGTTTAGTGCTCAGCCTCAGGTTATAAAATTTCCTGGTTCACGCTCTGTGCTCCCGGTTAGGTACAGTCTCTGGCACAACTGAAAAACAAAGCTGAAAGAGGAAAGCAAATGTGAATGATACCTTCCCCCAATTTAAAAACTAACCAGCACTATAGAGTGCTTTCCCTCTGTTCTCCAGGCAACCTATTCACTCTCTAGGTTAGATACCAGCCTATGTTGTTAGATACCAGCCTATGTTGATTGTGTCCTTGGTTTAAGTTTTGGCTCCCTGATAGGTACACTCCTTGGCACTATTTCTAGTGGAGAACTATGGCATTTGTTTGCATATCTCATTCATCTGCCATTTAAGAGCACCAGAAACAAATTGAGTTGCATTTCTGAACTTTACACTGGATTGGCTGTGTTTTTTTTCTTGGGGGGGGGGGGGGGGGGCACTTCCTCCTCCATGGATTTATTTTAACAGAATCTTAGTGATGTCATATGATGCAAATTTGTTGTTGTTGTTGTTGCTGTTGTTGTTGTGTTCCTTCAGGTTGTTTCCAACTTATGGTGATCCTAAGTCTTGATAATATTCAAAAAAAGAATTCCCAAAGGCAAAGCTTGATTTTGCCATTTTGTATGAGGGACACCGTTTTAGTACCCCATCGTACGTAATGGGACCTGAGCATCCACAGATTTTGGTATCCATGGGAGGGTCCTGGAACCAAAGCCCAGCAGATGCCAAGAGCTCATTATAATTGGGAATAGGAGTTCTTTGCAAAAACTGGAAGTTCAAGTGTAAAATATCTAAAGAATCCAGCTCTCTAGAAATTTCATATCATTTCAGTGGGAATGCCCCCCAATTGTACCTTTGGCTGTTGCTTCAGTGCAAGCTACTAACACGGCTGGAGGAATCAATGCTTCAAAAGCCCTTGGCTTTCCACATTTTCCTAAAAGTGTAGTGATTCCTCGGGTAACAATGAGGCACTATTTAACCCCCTCTCCATCTTCTCATCAACCAAAGATTATTTGCGGTGTCCCATGTGCGACCTTCAACATGCAAACCATGCGCTCATCCTTTGCACCTTGTGACCCTTCCCCACATGCCAGATGATGGGCATGTGCTGAAGAATGACCTCTCATGGTATGGAGTAGAAATCTCTGAAGAAGGTTCAACAGGCATGCTAGGCAGTGCTTCAAACTGGGCTTTCAAAGTATAACTGCAGCTGTTTCCAGAGTCTGTGAGAGTTATTTTTTACATTTTGGACAAGTGCTCCAGAATCCCCAAGCCAGCCAGCAGTTCAGGTTCATCGAAGATGAATCAGAGGCTCTCAGAAAGTGCAGTTGAAGTCCTCCTCCTGCTTGCGATCCAGCAAGAGATGTTTTCTTTTCCCGGGTTTCCATCCTTGCCCCGCTCTCCTCTTCCTCTGACTTTTCAGCAGCCAGCAGGAATCCGAGGATGAGTTCATCTCCGAAAAACTCAGCACTCTGTAGAGCTTCCAGTAGGTCAGGCCTTGTGAGTGAGGAGGAGAAACTTCCCCAAGAGAAACACGATCTTTTGATAATCGGCCAACACAACAACAAAACAAACCATGAGTGAGCATACATTTGAAAACTCTCTCTCTCTCTCTCTCTCTCTCTCTCCCCACGTTGCACAAATCAGTTCCCAGCTCCACTCCTGGAAAGAAAGGCAAGTTGTTTTCCCCCCCATTTTCCTTTCTGTGTTTTGCCTTGCGCACCTCCCATGCAGATGGCCTTAACCCTTGGCGAGCTCGAATTGAAATGGAGAGCAGCAAAGAACCATGCATTTAAGAAGATGTGCCCTTTTCAGATTTGCAAGAGCAGGTTGAACTGCCTCTACCAGCTAAATAGCAATATTTGCCACTGATTTGGCCCTGACTTGTGTAGTCTATGGTAAGAGAGAAGCACTCCCAGATATTCTTGTCCATAGTGCCTGGTAACATGGACCCATGTCTGATCCCAAGTGCCAGTCTTCATCTAAATCAAGGACTCATTCCCACTACCTTTTAAATCTGATCACAAATCAATTTGAAACAGTTTAAATGACCCTGGTTCACACTTGAACCGAATTGCTGAAGCGATTCAGAGAGGGGGCCATGCGCTGGACCCATTTAAGCCACATCTTTTTGACACTGATTTTTTCCATGTCTTTTTGGATAAATCGATTCCACGCTAGTGTGAACCAGATGCAGATCAGAATCAATTTCAATCTGCCCTTTGGCCACGCTGGAGCAGGTCCATTTTGAATCGACTCATTCATCAATGTGAACCACAAGTGGGTTATTTTATTTTATTTTGCAGCCAGAAAATGCGATCGGGGCAAATGTAGTGTGAACTGTACTCCGCTGTTGAACCGATCCATCGATTCAGATCACAAAGTAATTTATTTGTAAGTGGGAATGAGGCCCAAAGCAAGTTTCTAGCCCTTATGTTTCCAGCTATAGTTTCCAAGGCAGGATTTCCACTTAATGCCCCCCAGCGATGAGCAAATAAATAAGCAAGCATTAATAATGAAAATCAAGGCCAGCCTGGAACTTTTCACCTATCTTGGCTCTGCCTGCCAAAATCCTGAAACCATGTGGACTAGCCCACTTGCCTGTGTTTAGGATTTTGCTTCCGGCTATCTGTCTCAAGCGTCTCACTTTGATTCCTGCTCAAGGCTGGAGCATGGCCTATAATCTGATAGTGGAGGAGAGGATGTGGTGCGTTGGCTTGCAAAAAAATTGCAGGGAGAGGAGGAAGGGATAAATTTCACATAGTCAAAATAAACAGCCCAATCGGTAACTGCAGATCTAGAGTATCAAATAGATTCTGATTTCGGTCCTATTTTCGCTGCACAGTCTATAATATGTGGTAAGAAAGAAGCACTCCCAGATGCTCGGGTCCGCAGCGCCTGGTAACCCAGGCCCATGTCTGATCCCTGCAAGTGCCAGTCTTCATTTAAATCAAAGCAAGTTTCTAGCCCTTATGGTTTCTAAGACAGGATTTCCACTCAGTGCCCCTCAATGACAGACAAATCATCCCGCTCTGGCCTGTCGTAACTTTGTTTATTCTTTTTATCAGGCATGTTGATTGCAGCAGCGAAACCCAAGATTCGGCAGCCGTAAGAAACCCGAAACGCCTTATCCCTGTAGTCTAATAACGTTTTTTCCTAATCTCAGCATCTTTTTAAAACAGGTCCACATGTTTACTTGACTTTCCAGGGCATTTCAGAACTTGAAGGCCAAGTGCAGAAAGAGGTAGGAACATTCTTCTAACTCTTGGCACTCTCTGCCTCTTTGCCTTTTAAATTCAGATCTGGGCTGTAGTAACAATCCTCCGGTGCACAAGAAAATCTAATTTATTTCTTATTCCAGGGAAGGACAACATCTTGGGCTGCATCTGCACTGCAGAAATGATGCAGTCTGACACCGCTTTAACTGCCAAGGTCACAATGCTATGGCATCCTGGGATTTGTAGTTTGTTGTGGCACCAGAGCCCTCTGACAGAGAAGGCTAAGCATCTCACAAAACTACGAATCCCAGGATTTCATAGCATTGAGCCATGACAGTTAAAGCGGTGTCAAACTGCATTATTTCGGCAGTGTGGATGCAGTTGCAGCCTTAGTTTGGTGGCAGCGCAATTGCATTGCATGCAACAAGTCCCAGATTCAAGTCTTGTCCTTCTCCAGGGAAGGACTGAGAAAGACTACCATGTCACCAGGGCCTTTTGGAGATGCAACTACAAATCCTATCCTCCTGGTTGGCTTCTAATGGACATCTTTTACATTTCCAAATTAAGGTTGTTGTTTTTACTCTCCTAAAAGAACCAAGTGCAAATATCGGTGTTGAACTTTGCTGGGAGATGTGATTCAACCTGTACATTTCCCCTGTCTTCAATCTGCCCTGAGGCACAGATGAAGATGTAGAGGTTTGGGAAAAGGAGAAGGGGAAAAAAGAAAGTTGGAAAGGGCAGGCATGGATATTTTGAGTCCACAAAAAGACCCCCAGGAGTTTCTATTTTTATCTCTTGGGGTTTTTTTAGGCTGACATGAGATGTCAGAGTTACACTTCAATTTGTCAGGCGCCACCTCATTTGTCAATCGCCAGGCAGTGTTTCTGTTGTCAAATACTGCTGGATCCATGCGGGAGCATCGATCAAACCCCTGGCGCACCGAGGACAAACAGCTGCCGCAGTGAAGGCTCCTGTCAATGCGTGGATTAGGGTCCTTCAAGAAGAAGAAAAAATACATCCGGGTGGAATTGCTGTCATCTCTCCTCCTGGGTCAACGAAATGGTAGACATTCTCTCTTTTTTAAAATTCCCCCTGGAAAAATAAATTCCTTTCAGCAGTTGTACATGGGCTTAATACTGAGAAAGCTGAAAGCTTTCTTCCCATTTGCTTCTTTCTAGGGATTAAGGCAAATGAAGGGAAGTGTCAGTGAATCAATCTAGGAAGACGTTGTGATGTGTGACCTGGAAGAACTTGCAATGGAGGTTTGGATGGATTTGAAACAGGGATGTACAGGTTCTTCTTCAATCCTCCTTGGAAGACCCAGCATTGAGGAGTTGGAGAGGTCACAGGACCCTTTACATAGTGTACATATATACATTTGGGAGGGAGTTGTGACCTGGAAGGTCTTGTGCCAGAGTTATGGGTGGATTTGAGACAGCTTAGCCTGACTGCACAAACATGCCACATCTTCTTCTTTGGAAGACCCAACCTTGAAAAGTTGGGAGGTCACTGGACACCTCATTTAGTCTCCCCCAACTTTCAGCTATCTCTGTGTATGCACATGGATACATGGATCCCCACCGTGGTGCACTTTCCCTAGCAGAGAGAGCTTTATTTAAGAACAGAGATTTGGGAAGCCTTGTGTCCTCCTTCTCTAGGCAAGGAATACTCAGAGATGGTTTTGCCAGTTCCTTCCACTATCTCGGGACTCAATTGAGTTGTGTCAACTTTGTTGAGTCAGCCTTTGCTTCTATGGGGAGCTGTCCCAAGTCCTGCAAAACTCTGGTCTTGCTTTTCTGCTTCGCCTCAATGGTTCTCAACCTTTGGTCCTCTAGATGTTTTGAACTTCAGTACAATGAGTCCACAACACACTCCATTACCTTGCCCAGAAATGTTGGAAGATGACCAAGAGTTGCCCAAGATGATGATGATGGTTTTTCCTCATATACATTATTTTACATTACATCTCATGAAATCATGGACTTTCTCATCAGGTTGTGTGGAAGTCTTTTGATCATCATTATTAAATGATAACAAAAAAAGCCCATAATACTGAATTGCCTCTTAACATATTGTTATGAAACGTTATCTATAAAGCCCAGGTTTCTCTAAGGTGATTTTCTGTTAATTGGTCCTTCTGTATGTATAAAAATACATTAGCTTATTCGATGTTACCAGCTCTCAAATTCTGTAACACCATGTTGTGAAAAGTGGAAAAATCCCTTTCGCTAGTGAAATGACGTTGGAGTTTATCACATGACGGAGACCGGGAGTTTATCCCATGAACATCCCAGAATAATTGTGTAATTACATGAAACAATTTCACACGATGCCACACAAAACCTGTCATTAAAGTGGTCACAAAGAAGCATCAATGCACATGTTTTTACTTTTGGGATTTCAGCGACAGTGCATTTCTAATATCACTTTATTTGCACAATTGCATGTGATAATCATTTGCGCAATTACTTGCCATTTCCGCTTTGTTTGCAGGATGCTTTAAGTGCGCTTTAATCTCTCTTTAATGCCAAAATTAGCCCCAGTGTGATAAACTGAACTGTTATTATTGTTTGTCTTTCTGCTGCATTATTCATTTCAGATCAACTTTGTTCCCATTGACCTGAATTCTAGCATTAGTTCTATTTTGAGAAGAGTCATTGAATCAATAAGACTTGCATAAGTGTTGATTCACTGATCTAATTGGGATGAACCACTTGCTTTATAATATCTGAACATAATATACAGCTTCAAGTTGCTGGGAGTTGGATGAATTCTGATGCTTGTACATTAGTTGCCCAGTATGTACTGGCAACAAGCTGGTTTTATCTGTGGCTGCTGTCAGTCTGCTCACTCGCCTCATGTGCGGTCTTGGAGGAAGCAGATCATAACATGAAAGAAACTCAGGATGTCCCTGTGTTATTTTTCATAGCAACAGCTAATCCCTTAGCAAAGCACAAGTGTTGTTTGAACTGGAAATGGATGAAGATTTTAAGTTGGAGGTCCTGTTTTTCTATTTGTCGAT
The DNA here is from genome assembly GCF_019175285.1 of Sceloporus undulatus. Taxonomy (NCBI): domain Eukaryota; kingdom Metazoa; phylum Chordata; class Lepidosauria; order Squamata; family Phrynosomatidae; genus Sceloporus; species Sceloporus undulatus. The sequence continues at coordinate 19,578,183 of NC_056529.1, read as the reverse complement.
TGTGATTTTTCTCTGTTGGATCAGGCAAGACCTGTACCCCCCTGGCAAGATGGGCGATCAGAATTTGACTATTCCAGATACTTGTCCACCTAAATATGCTCTAATCTGCTAAAGCGCATACCTTTCCCGATGTGATGTGCATGTTCTATGCTCTTCCTTTCTGCAGTATTCCTCCCCGCTCCACCTTGGCATGCTGTTGTGAGATATGATGACCCATCATTCCAATTCGTGTCAAGTTATGGCACGATGCGAGCTGGATCAGAAAGAACGACACCAGAAAAACAATGCCACCATGCGCCAACATCTCAGTTCATCCTCTCGGTGTGTGTGTCTCTCTGTGTTTAAAGGCATGTTTATTGAGTTGGATCCAATAAAGCCAAGTCAATCAAAACCTCACCGAATCATTTCTACAGGGCACAAGTTGCCTAGACAAAAAACAAACAAACTGTGTGTGAGAGACGGAAGATTAAAGAAAGAGCCTCTTGGCTGAAAAACTGGATACACGGTGTAAGTGGGCAAAGGCAGTTGGTTTGTTTTTCATCGATAAATAGATGAAGGGAAAACATGGCCTTATTATGAATATTATTATATTGGTATCCTGTTCTTTCTGTGAAGATTTCAGGGTAGAATAGACCCAGAGAGATTACAAATGGTCCAAGGTCACCTAGGTCAAAATAATACGTTGTCTGGCATGAAGATAGACAGGACGCCACTCCATCATGTCCTACCTGGAGGAGGCCTCCTTGAATGAAGATGGGGATGAGGAGAGCCATGATTATGGGTCCCAGTTGGAGCTGGAGGAGGCTGATGGTCCTTCTGCATTGGCAGAGGATGAACCCATTCAATTCCAGACAGCAGTGACAGATCAGGAGGAGGCAAAGGCATATCACTATCCTGAGTAATGTAAATTAAAGCACGAGGAGCAAAAGATCAGGCAATGCTCTGCTCTGCTTTAAATATAAGATGCTGAACTAACAAGGCCATCTGGGCTGATTAACTAAGCCATCGGATTCAGGCCTTATGGTGAAATTTTATGTATGGGGGAATCAAGATGCAAGTTGTTCCGGGACCTGGCTAGGGTTGATGGGAATTGTAGTCCAGCCACATCTGGAGGACTACATGCTTCCCAGCCTTGCTATGTGTTTCTATATGGAAGTAAGTCCCTTTAATCAAATACAGGGGTATCTGCTGGGGTTTGGTACCCAAACTCGCCATGAAATCCATGGATGCTTAAGTCCCATGATATGCAGTGGTATAGAAAATTGGGGTCCCTTATATAAAATGGCAAAATCAAGGTTTGTTTTGGGGATTTTAGATTTTCAGGGGAATTTTTTCAAATTGAGAATGGTTGAATCCATGGATGCAGAATCTGTGGATACAGAGGTCCACTGTAAAATGGATATGTTTCAAAAATAGCCTATCTCCATGCAAGACGTTATCCAGTTTCTGAATGTGGCAGTTCCTGTTAATCCATGTGCTCTATGCATGGGGAATGTTATAGGGTTTCATCTCTGAAAGAGATAGTGAAGAATAATAGTTACTGCAGATATGTTTTCATTTCAGTGAACTCTCTTGCCCTGTCTGCAGGTTTCACCACTCTGTAACCTTCAAAATGCTACAAGTTCCACTGGTGCTAACCCCAGGCCCAAAGCATACATCCTTTAGGAACTCTTTATAGGGATCCAAGCCCAAAAAACAGGGAGTTTGGAGAACACAATGTCTTTGCTGTTTTCCCAGTGACGCAAATTTTCCCATCTGCGTTTCTTTTTTTAAGATCGGATTTTCCAAGGGGGCAATCCCAAAGGTGGTGAGCTTCAGAAGAATTTCTTTTTTAAAAATAATAGAAAATAATAATAATAATATCGAGCGAAGCTTGGAAATCCGTAGAAAATATGCCACAAGAACTGGATGCCAAAAAGTGTCTTTTCCAGATCTAGAAAGGCCTCCATTGCTTTCGATCCCCCCGAAGGAAACGACATCACAAAGGCAGGAAAGAACTTCAAAGAAAGCCTTCTTGGCAAGTTTGTATATATGTAAAAATGATTGTCAAGAGTACAAAGGAATCGCTAAGATTTAGAAGGCAACATGCGTCCATGGGACCGCTTAATGTCTTTACCTTTTGGGTCCGACAGCTGTTGTCAGCGACTGGAGGAAAATCCGACCCAGTCGCATACCAAAGGGCAAAAGTCCAGGGCATGATCCTGTTTACTAGTGGAGAACTGGCTGTTCTTCTAAATGGACCAAGTGATTTCAGGGGTACAACCCAGATAATGGTTGGTACAATGCGTCACCATCTTGCTCTCAGTCTGGACGATTGTCAAGATTGGAGACATATCTGAGGGTCGACGGAAACTAGACTCACTCTAGTTTGCTCTGGCCAAAGGTCATGAGAAGTGGCATGGGAAGCATTACAATGGAGCAACTCATGGGATAAGACACACCTCATTTATGAAAGAGAGAAGCATAGAATCATAGAGTTGGTAGAGACCACAATGGCCATCCTTCTGCCATGAAGGAAGACACAATCAAAGATAAAGATGGTGCATAAAGACACTTTCTTCCATCACCCTGGATGGCCCTCGTGGTCTCTTCCATGACCCAGCCAAGTCTTATTATGAGATGCCATGACATCAGAATCCATATCCAGAAGCTGTTTGCTCACATCTGCTCGCATCTGCCTCTACTTTGTTGTTGCCGTTGTTGTTGTGTGCCTTCAATTCGTTTCTGACTTATGGCAACCCTAAGCTGCCTCCACTATTGATTACTAATATGTCCCATTTCTGAATGATTTGCTTCTAAAGCCACATATGAAATCATTGACATTTTGGGTTTGAGCATTTTGCCACACCAGAAGGGCTATCCAGAGCTTGGAAACTGCAGTTTTCATAAATAATTAGGGACACTTATGGTTCCAGCCCCGTAGAATCATTCGGTTTGTTTATTATTATGATTATCATCATCATCATCAACAACAACAACAATAATAACAAAAATAAGTAATAGTAGTAGTAGTAGAGGAGGAGCCAGTGTGGTGTAGTGGTTTGAATTTAGGACTAGGACCCTGGAGATCAGGGTTCGGTTTCCTGCTTCATTGACTTTAGATCAGTCACGCTCTCTCAGCCCTAGAAAACTCCATGATAGGTTCACCTTAGGGTCGCCATAAGTTGGAAACAACTTGAAGGCATACAACAACAACAAGCAGTATTAATCTGATCTGTATCATTGAAATTCACCAACAGCGTGCCGGTTTATATTATGAAAGAAAGGAGATTCGTAATCCCAAAAGAGAACTCTGAACAGGTCAGAAGCATAAAGTAAAAGTTTGATTCATAATCCTCAAAGAGAACCTTGAATAAGTCAGAAGAATAAAGTAAAGGTTTCGAGATTACACACACACACACACACACACACACACACACACACACAGTGTGCCCGCGTTACACGTGGATTTGAGCATACGTGCAAAGCTGCGCAGGAGCACGCGGGGCACACGAGGTGGCATGTCCCATTTGGATGAATGGGGCGTGTGCCCGTGGCGCACACGCCACTGCGCCACTGCATGCACGAGCCCCATTCACTTGAACAGGACTTGAGCATGCGCAGTATTTGGCTTATGTGGGGGGGGGGTCCGGAACGGATCCCCTGCATAAGCCACGGGCGCACTGTATAATCGAAACCTTTACTTTGTGCTTCTGACTTACTCAAGGTTCTCTTTGAGGGTTATGAATGTTCCAATAATACATAATATTAGTAAAAATGCCAGGCATTGGTGTGAATTATACCCAGGAGTTAGTGGTGGTTCTTTGACAGAAGAATAACATTGTGTGCGCTTCTGTAAATATCCCTGGGATGGGTTTGGGGTGTATTTTTTTCAATCTTGGATAGAAATACTTCCTCGAAGGAGGTGCATAAGTATCCCACCTTAATGAAAAGATAAAGCCTCTCATATAGGCTCAGCAGAGGCAACCGGTTACCAACATAAACAAGAAGGTGGGTGGTAATCCCAGCGTTGCGATTTTTTGCCTTTTGACAGCTCATGGTGGCAGTGATGAATCTGTGAAGTTATCTAATTTTCCACTGTTTTAATTAGGGGCCTGGATGCTGAGGCCAAACAGCTGCCTTCTTTGTACTGCTTTCTGTTCCCTGACAGAGAAAAATTTTTCAGCTTGTAACATCAGCCAAGCTCTCGGCCTGACCTGAGCAGATGAAACTTCTGGGATTCATAAACTTGCGGTTGAGAGGCAGATTGCATTTTGAACTCCGCCTTGACTGTCCTAACACGCCAAAGGAGCGGGTCATGCAGCGAACTCCCTTTGTAGTTGAGTACAATGGAAAGGGTAATTACAAGGGGAGGCATGTGTTTGGAAGGAAAAGCATGGCGGAAGGTAGGGTCATCTTGGCTCAAACGATCTATCGTATCTCCAGCCTCTGATGGATGTCACCGAACCAACGTTGGGGGTGTAGTTACTTTCTGGCTCCAAGGATGATTCCCTTCATAACTGGAAGGTGGCACATGAGATATAATCTCTTCCTGGCACAGCCCTGCCATTAGGGTTGCCAAGTTAGTCCCATTGGAAGCCCTAGCTTTTCAGACCGTAACTAGTACCCAGGAGACCTTGGGACATCCCTTTGTTACATTGCGGAGTGAGCTCTGAATAGTTCATTAAGGATGGTCTCTAGATTATTTTTTGTAGTCGTTGATAAATGCCTTTGTGTCAGCCCCAATTCATGGCAACCATCTGGATGAGACAACTCCAAGACCTTGTCCTTCACTGCTCTGCTTAGATCTTGAAGGTTCAGACCCATGACCTCCCTGACTGAATCTATCCATCTGACATATGGCCTTCCTTTCTGTTGCGGTCTACCTTTCCTAGCATTATTGTCTTTTCTAGTGAGTCTTGCTTTCTCATGATGTGGCCAAAGTATGACCACCTCAGTTTTGGCAACTTTGCTTCCATGGAGAGTTCAGGATTGATCTGTTCAAGGACCCATTTGTTTGACCATTGTATCCTCAACACTTTTTCCAAATGAATTGATTATCTTCTTATCAGCTGTCTTCACTGTCCAGCTCTTGTGTTTGTACATAGTGATGGAGAACACAATGGTTTGGATGATTCCAACTTTAGTACTCAGATGTACATCTTTACACTTTAGGATCTTGACTAGTTCGTTCATGGCTGCCCTTCCTAGTCCTAGTCTTCTTCTGATTTCTTGACTGCAATCTCTGTTCTTATCGATATTTGATCCAAGGAACAGGTACTCTTTAACTATTTTGATTTCCGCATTATCGAGGTGGAACATATGTAGATCCTCCATCCAGAAATATCTACATTTTCATTACCTTCTGCAAAACACACTATTTTTTTGCACAGATTTCTGGGATTTATTGTTTGGTGAAGCACTTTGAATTCTCATCTAGGCTACATCCACACATTGCAGAAATAATCCAGATTGACACCACTTTAGCCGCCAGGGTTCAATGTTATGAAATCTGGAGATGTGTAGTTTGTTGGGGCATCAAAGCTCTCTGACAGGGGAGGCTGAATATCTCACCAAACTACAAATCCCAGAAATCCATAGCACTGAGCCATGGCAGTTAAATAGGTGTCAAATTGTTTTATGTCTGCAATGTGGATACACATTCAGTCAACAAGTATAAACACAGACAGGTCATTGGCTTGTATCTTTTGCTCCCTAGCAAGTGGTCTGAGGCACACACAAGCCCTGAAAAACAGTTTGCACCACATACAAGATAATTTACTACTTTTAGCCACTTAATCGGGCAAATTTTCAAAGGGGTAACCATATTAGTCTCTTCCAGAAAAGTAACACCAAGTCCCATCACACATCGAAGACAAACAAAATTGTTCCAGTAAGCCTTTGTGTGCATTAGCATCCATGTTCTCCCATGCTTTCTGTCTTCAGGCACATGGCGAACAGAGAAAAGAGATTTTCAATAAAAACACACACAGAGAGTAAGTCTTTGGATGCACGTTTGGTCGATTTTCTTATTTTCTCTCTTGGCTTATCTCTCTCAAATTGCCTCGTGGGCTGTTCTCAATCTAATAAGAGCAGGAGAGATGATAGCTGAAACAAATGTCAGCTGGCGCTTTGGAAGGCATCGTCGGCGGTTGCCAGATAGGAAATCCTGGGAAGGAGATGAGTTTCGCGAGGGAGCAAAAGATACAAGCCAGTGACCTCTCTGTGTTTACACTGAGCTGCTGAAAGGACACTGGATAATTGCAATTAGCAGCGGGAAGCAACTGTCGGCTCCTGTCTTGAGTTTTCATCCAGCCGGGGTTTCCTCGGGTGCGTGTGTGCCGACATCATGCCAACCGCCAGCTCATGAGTGGCTTTTCTGGCTTTGCTGAACTTGATGGTTGGCTGGGTGCAGCGGGCGTGAGAGGCCCAATGAACTTGGATAATCCTGGAGGGCCTGGGTTCAAATCCTGACTCAGCCATGTAGGGCGTTGTAGGTCTTTGGGCTCATGGCTCTCAGCAGAGCTCAAAAAAGTGATTTCCTTAGGCTGCCACACTGTCAAAGTCCCTCCGAATGGAGATCCATGGCTCCCCCTCAGTATTGTCAATAGCACCTGTTGAGAATACACTTGTCCCTCCATATTCACTAGGGTTAGGGGCACAAGCTCCCCATGAATATGGAAAAAATGCAAATAACAAAAACTCTCATGTTTTTACCTGAGAGGACACCTCTCTAGGAATCTCTAGGTCCTCCAGTGCAACTCTGTAGTCAGTGCCCAACAGACGCTGACCATAGAACTGCGCTGGAGGAGCTACAAAGGCCTAGTAGAGCATTCTCTCTAGGAATAATCTCTAGGTCTTTCAGTGCGACTTTTAGTTAAAGTTGACCATAGAGTTGTACTGGAGGACCTAGAGATTCCTAGTACAGTGGTACCTCGGGATACGAAATACCCAGGTTATGAAATTTTCGGGATACGAAAAAATCCCATAGGAAATCATTGTTCCGGGTTACGAATGTTTTTTCGGGATACGAAGAAAATTTTTGGTGCTTTTTTCGGCTTTTTTGCACGAAACGCGGCTTTTCCCCATTAGCGCCTATGGCAATTCGGCTTATGAAGGCTTTTCGGGTTACGAAAGCAGCCGCGGAACGAATTAATTTCGTAACCCGAGGCACCACTGTATATTAATCAAATCCGTGACTAACCAAATCCGTAAATATCAAAGCCGCAAATATGGAGGGATGAGTGTAGATTTATTTAGAAGTAACTCCCAAATTTGTTCACATATTTGGTAAGGAAAGGATTTCAGATTTTTTTCTTTAAAATAAGCAAATAAGAGAGAAACTGAAATGGGTCATCAAGGCTGAAAGCACTGACTTCTTAACCCATTGCAAATACCTTTGCTTTTTAAGAGGTAAAAGTCTACCATTTCACAGAAAACTATGTTTTTGCTGAAGATACACTGCTTTCTGTGAAAAAATGAGGAGAGTTTTTGGGGGGGGGGGAAAAAAAGCAAGTGGGGGGGAGTTTGCACTGAAACAATGGTGCAAATGAATATTTTGCAAAAACGTTTGTCAAAGTGAAAAGTTTTGCAGTGATTAATGGCTTTTTTGAGGTAGTTTCTCAATGAGCTGAGATACCCTTTCTTGTTAAGGATGAGGAAATTTGCAAATATCCTTTACATGCCTAGTAAGAATGGATAGAAAAAGGCTCAGGATGAGACCTTGTTTGTTGCACCAAATGAAGCAGGATATGTGTACCAACTCCAGTGTGCATGCTCTCCTACTTACAGTGAACTTTAAGCACATACCTGAATGTGTAAGTACAGACATTAACTTTGTCCTCCATGTACATCGCTTGCAGCAAAGGAGCAGCTCTGAATTTCCCTTAGAAGAAATCCAGAGATCCATTCTGCTCCAGAGAATCTCCTGCCAGCACATTGCTTCTCCGCCCGGGACACCTGTCAGAGAGGAATTGGCTTTCGTAAAAGTAAACAACCGACCTTCGGTGAGCAAACTCAGGGAAGAGAAAGGACTTGCCAAGTTCCGGATATCCTGGACGGTGGTGCAGCACACTTCCTTCAGCTGTCGGGAGAGAAAAATGTCACCTCCTTCCAGCCAGATCTTCTTTGTTTTCAACTTCATGGCTACAGATTCATCTCAACAAGGAAAAGGACACACTACAAAGCCACTTTGAAGATGGGTCTCCAGAAGGGGAGAGCATCCTTGTCTCGCTTGGTCGGTTCCATTTTCTCAACTTCTTTGTCAGATCAATGCACACTCTCTCCAACATCCTTTCCAGTTAGAGGCTAATCCTATGCCTCTTGGAACATACATGAGGAATGTGGCCCTGGGGCTGATGTGATGCTCCAAAGCGTACGGTCTCCATTCATGAACATACAACTTAACTATCTTAACCAAGGCTTGCACACTTTGGTTGCATTCAGGTTGTCCCAATAAAGGTAAAATACCCTCAAATCAGGATTTGGGTGGAACCAGGAGATGTCTTTCTTGCACTCCTGGAACTCAGTGGGTTATTTTTTTGTGCTAGAAATAATGCAGTTTGACACCACCTTAATTGCCATGGCTCCATCCTTTGTCGTGTTACTAGACCTGCTGCCACAATGCAGAATTAACGCAGTTTGACACTGCTTTGTCATGGGCCCATTCTATGGAATGCTGGGAACTGTATTTTGTTTTGGTATCAGAGCTCTCCGACAGAGAAGGCAAAATATCTCACCAAACTACAAATCCCAGAATTTGATAGCAGTGAACCATGGCATTTAAAGTGGTGTCAAGCTGCATTCATTCTTCAGTGCAGATGCAACCTTTAACTCTGGAGATATTGCATCCCATTGTAATTGTTCTGCATTTGTTCTTTGTTTTTTACAGTTTTTTGTGGAATTTTAGGGCTATGTGGCCTTTTTCTTGAAGAATTTATCGCTGAGGTTTCACCAGCATTTGCTTCTCTTTGACACAAAGCACTTGGAGAGCCAAATTGAAAAAAAAGCAGGAATGTCGTAAGTATTATCCTGATACTGGCATTTTTCTTATGGCCCATACTCATCAGATTGCGTCCCGTGCCACCAAAATGTGTCTTGCAGATGGATTCTGAGTTGTCTTGCATTTTCCCATCACAGTCTGAAGGGAAGGGAATCCAGATTCTGAGAAAGTGGTGTGCGCATGAACATTGCGAGATTCCATGCTGCAGATCTGTTTCTGGTATTCGCTTTGGGAAGTGCCCAAGCCCCCTCTCCCAGCCTTGCTGCCCTGCCTTGCTCCGCTTCCCACTTCTTCTGTAAACAACCTCTTGCAAAATCTCAAGTGAACAAATGAGGGAAAATCCCATCTTTGCTGTTCCTAATTTCAGTAGCTCAGATCTAATCAGGGGAAAGGAGTGAAATGAAGACCAGAGCTATGTCCCCATACATGCCTCCCTGGATGCTTTCCTTCGCTGCTGTTTTTGTAAACCTCTATCTCCACCAGCAATCGAGGTACAACAGATACATTTTATGCCAAAGCCAGTGGTGTTTCATGTTAGAAAAGTGTGAAATTGCATTAATCTTGAGGGGAGGTAGAGAACCTTCCCAGCTCAGCGTCTCATTCACAAATCGAGAAATGTTTTTGCAATCTCCCGGTGTTTCGTTCCATTTGGATAATATTAGACCTAAGTCTTTGTGTTGCCTGGTTAGCAGAAAAATTATTTTTGCGTGTCAAGAGACAGGCGCACGCTTTCACAGCCGAAACATGAAGGGTATTTATTAAAAAAAGGTCTTTATGATTGGTGCCCTGCCTTGCAAACCTAATTATACATATTTAGCTTGGCATGGAGAGCAACAAATTCATTAGAAGGGAGAGGAAAGCCAGGCGGGCTGTTCGGGAGAAGCCAGTTTATCCCTTGCAAATGATCCTTTCAAGTGCGAAATGATCTTTGAATCCACCACCTTAAGACTTCGTAATTACTGAAAAGTATTTAGTTACTTCACCGAAGGGTGGAGAACGCGGCGTTTGCACAACCGCCAACGTGGGCCAATTTCCCCCGCATCCAGACAATGACTCAGAGTCTTTCAGAAGTTGTGCGCTGGGGGTGGGATGGGATTTAAGGTATTTCCATACAAGCAGGAGGCTTAGAAAAGTTGTTTGTGGGAGGGAGATGCTCTTTCCCTTGTGGCTTGCTAGTGAACTTTATCCCAGAAACATATTCACACTTTAGTCCAATGGTCCTGGCTCCAAATCTACAAAATCCTGGAAACCGTAGTTTGGTGAGATGCTTCAGATTCCCTGCTCTAATGCTCTAGTTTAAAGGAATGTACTTGGGCTTGTCTAAAATACCTCCTCATTTGAAGTCAATGGCTTTCACAGCTGGCATCCATAGTTGGTTTTTCGGGTTGTGTGGCCATGTTCTAGAAGAGTTTATTCCTGACATTTTGGCGGCATCTGTGGCTAGCATCTTCAGAGAATGCTGGCATGGAAGAGAGTGAGGGATATATATATATACTGAGCACTTCCTGTGAATGTTTCAACTCACAGCCTCCCAAAAATAACAGAGACCGTGGGTAGGGAGGAGTGATCTCCATGTTAATCTGTGTATTGTTCTGTTTTTGATGGCAAGGGTCACACAGTGTGTGTGTGTGTTTGTGTACATATACACACACACACCCTCATCTCTCTTCCATGCTAGCAGTCTCTGAAGATGCCAGCCACAGACGCCGGCAAAACGTCAGGAATAAACTCTTCTAGAACATGGCCACATAGTCCGAAAAACCCACAACAGACTCCTCATTTGGATCGAATAGACTGTGATCTGGTCGTCCAAAACTGTAGATCCCAAAATTCGATAGCATTGAGCCATGGCAGTTAAAGTGGTGTCCAACTGCATTCATTCTGCAAGTGCAAATTTAGCCGTGTGCGGCAGTGGTGAAAGATCGATGTCTTGATTTGTGCAGAAGAACTCAACAGCTTTAACCCTCTTCTTTCCAATTGTTTTCCTTTTATTTTTTAAAAAAGCCCATTTGATACACACACACACACACACACACACACACACTTTATTTTTCATATATATATATATATCACAAGTCTTAAAACCAGTGCTTCTACAAAGCCCATTTGTAAGCTATCACTTGCACTTGGCACATCTCACTGTACCCTTTGGAAAAAATGGAAGCCTCTCCTCTTTGTTTTGATCCATATGTTTTGAATCTATTGCAAAGAAATGGGGATTATCAAGATCTTGGATTAGCAAACCATTTCCTGAGGATCCCCAACATCCTAAATGAGGTCAGAAAAGGTCCGCTCTGAATGGAGCCTATTAATCTCCTTGCCGTTCGTGAGGAAACGGCGGAGAGATGCAGGTGCGAACAGTCTCTGTTATTTTTGGGAGGCTGTGAGTTGAAACATTCGCAGGAAGTGCTCAGTTCTCCTGGCAGTATCCTGAAATATTATTTTAGGCAGGAGAACTGAGAGCTGCGCACAGGATTATGCTTCGCTTTCATCACACCTTTGGGGTCAGGACTTGTTGTTTGCATGTACGGTGTCTCCAGCATTCAAAGCATCATAATTAAATCGCCATTAATAAAGTCAATCTGAAAAGCCGGAGTCTAATTTTTGGATAATACACACAAATCAATTAAACAAAAATCAGTTGCAGACAGGAGATTGTGGATGGATTCTTAGAAGTAACCTTTGACAGAGGAGACCCATTGAACCAATGGGTATAATTTACATGTTAGTTCACTACTCAACAGCTGATTCTATAGGTTTACTCTAGTGGCCCTCCACATTTGCTGGGATTGGGGTCACAGGACCCCCTTGAAAGTGGAAAAAAAACACAAATAAAAAACCACTACTCTTTTTTCCCCTGAGAGGACACCTCTCTAGGAATCTCTAGGTCCTCCAACACAACTCTATGGTCAACATTTGCCATAAGCATTGAGGATGTCCTCAATTTGTCTCCTCCTGGAGGGACACGGCTGCAAGGTGAACAGAGCATCCAGTCAATTCTGCACGCCATCTGTTTCCAGAGTCCTAGAAACATGCTCTTGGGCAACATGGCTTTGAATCTGTTCCTTCGCATCGCCTCTCAGTGCACATCCAGACTTTGCCTGTGGAGCTTGGAAGAGTGAGCTGACCTCAGTAACGCCATATCTGAGCACAAATGTCTAACAGCATCAGCAGTAAAGGCGAGGGTCTGGATGGGGAAATGGAGATATCTATGATACAGTTAGCAACAGCATGACTTCCAGAGGGGTTTCTAATTGAAGATATCCGGGGGCAGCGCCGCTTCGACATTTATGTCCTTAGAAGTTGTGTTCAGAAGCTGGGAAATCTGAGAAAGGTTTCCTGGTGAACATGGGATAAAAAGGGTACATCGACAAGGGGGGCTGAATTAGCCTGTAATGCATGGAAGCCATCCAGAATGGCAAATGGTTTGATATGCTCTTCCCACTTCCCAAGAAGAGAGGGACGGCTTGGTCTCATTTTGGTTTCTCTCTGTTTCTCATTTTCCTCCTCTTAAGCTCATTCTGGCCAGTTTCCAAACCGAAAGCAAAAACGTGGCACAATCTTTTTCCTATGCATTTTTGTGCATCTCCCCCCCTCCTCCCCAGGTCCCAATGTACATTTGCTATGTACATCCCAGACTATGAACTCCAGCAAAGTGGTGGCAGCGGGTGCAAGCTGTAGGCCATGTGTGGCCATGTGTGGACTTTGGATGTTATTGCCAACTCTGAAGTGTAGGTTAGGATGGTAAGTGAGGTCTTCAATTCACCTGTCGACTTACAGCAGCCCCGTGAATTTCGTAGGGTTTTCTTAAGCAAGGAATTCTTCCTTTCTCTAAAATAGAGCCTATAGCACCTGGTAATTTTTTGGCAGTCTCCCATCCAAATGCTAACCAGAGCTGACCTTGCTTAGCTACAAAGATACTCCAGCATATTTAGGAATAATGAATAGAGCATGGGAGATTTTATATATATATATATATAAATCTCCCATGCTCTATTCATTATTCCTATATATGCTAGAGTATATCTGTCTGATCTCTGAAACTGTCTGATAACAAAATGACAGCTTGTGTTAATACACACACACACTCATTACTCCTTATTTGCAGATTTGATATTTACAGATTTGATTAATATGTCCTCTCTAGGAATATCTAGGTCCTCCTGTGCAACTCTATGGTCAACTTTAACAGTCGCACTGAAAGACCTAGAGATTCCTAAAGAGAATACTCTACTAGACCTTTGTAGCTCCTCCAGCGCAGTTCCATGGTCAGTGTCTGTTGGCCGTTGACCACAGAGTTGCCCTGGAGGACCTAGAGATTCCTAGAGAGGTGTCCTCTTAGGTGAAAATGTGATATTTTTGTTATTTGTGGTTTCTCTCTCTCTGTGTGTGTGTGTGTGTGTGTGTGTGTGTATGAAGAGAGAGAGAATAATGCATTACCACAAGCTATCATTTTGTTATTTGTTACATTATCCTAATTGCATTTGTTGCACTACACTGCTCTCCAGTATACGGTAAGCAGAGGGTAACTGGCAGATATTTATGCTACTCTGAAGGAATGCAGGATCTCAGCTATTGTTTGCTTCTCTGGAGTAGACTTAGCATCTTCTAGCCCAGAAATCTGAGTTGGCTTGAAGTTCCACGAACCCATCCAGGACGGTCAATGTGTTGGATCAACCTGTGGATGACTTCACTCTACACTTTGAGTACATCATCCATCCCTAATCCAGGAACCGTTTTGCTGGTGTATCTCTGTGCATGCCCCTCATATATCTTCTAGTGAACCATATATATATATATATATATATATATATATATATATATATGGGTCTGCCAGGAAACCTGGATCCTTAGATGCACAGCTGGCTAATCGAATGGACCAAATTGAATTGGGCACGGCACAACTTTGGCTCGGAACGGGCTCCTCTGATGTTTTGCACACCTTTCTTTGTTTGTGCGTCGGTGGGTTCATGTTCTTTTGGAGTTGCATTTGCAACGGCAAGTGGGCCAATGTGAAATGTAAAGTCCTTCCAAAGAGCAATTGTGGAGGATCCCTTTTCATCATGTGGACGTGCCCCTGCAAACCGACACGCACACAACTTGCATGATTCCTGCAAACCCATGGTTTTAATTAACTGGCTGGGAACCTACCAAAAGGAGAAGAGGGAAAAAATATCTAGTCACCACGGAGTTGGCAGCATCACAGACAGTCTTACAAATTACTTAGTTAGAACTAAAAGCTTCAGAAATCCCTTGGATTAAGGGGAGGCCCAGCTAGGCCTTGTTAGGACGAGTTGGGAGAGGAAAGCTGTTTGTATTTATGTTTAAGTGCTCATCAGAGTTAAGTATGACAGTGCTCAGGGGTTGCGCAGTCCTTCTCCATTCCCTCCTTCCACCGCCTTCGATCAAGTACTTCCAAGGTCAACTACAGTGCAAGATCTTTCAAAAAAAGAAGCTTAATGTCATGATCGTTCTTTCGAGCGGGACAAAAATAATACCATTTTGTTTATAGGATTCATTTCTAGCCTTCTGTTCCACTCCAAACAAGCCCACGAAGCAGCTTACGGTCTTAGAGCGACCACAATTCCAACAGCTGCTGGTGGCTTCTGTATCAGGAAAGCAGGACGGTCAACCTGCTCCGGGCTTTAGTCCAAACTTTACTCCAAGCTCTCTAATCTGCCCCCCTCTAAAATAGGGTCAAAAGCTTGCAAGGTGCTCCTTTCGAGTTCAGAGGCCAAAATGTACACTGTTGTCGCACAATGTAAATAACTTGTGTTGGTCTATGGCTGTAATAAAAAATGAACTGAATTGAATATGAATAAACATTAGTGGACTTACATTCCACTTGCATCATCCACTGGGGACCATATTAGCACAAATTATGTGAATCAGTGTGAAACATGCATGGATGACACCCCATTTGCACAATTGCAATGAGCATCGGTATATGTTCCACATTGGGCTTCAGTGTGCTCTGCAACAGGGCCTCAGGTCCCATCATGGAAAGGACAGTGACTCTTTGTAAACTTATTATTATTATTATTAATATTTATATTCCACTTAATCACAGGGAATCCAAGAGGATTACAGCATTAAAACAAATACAGTTAAAAAGGTATACATTTAAAATACCCAGATCCCTATCCCTCCCCCCCAGTTATAAAAAACATAAGTAACGCTAGAAAAGGATTAAACCAAAGGGACATTAAAAACAATAATATAAAATAACAATGAAAATAAATAAACTAAAGGAATGTCCCATGAAATGCCTGGACATGATAAAACTGGATAGACTGGCTATGAGTTTAAATGGCAGATTGGTAGATGGCTGGGACCAAGAATGGAAGATGCTACAAACCTTTTACAAAACTAATTGGTAACTATGGCAGCATGTGTTTTTAGGTTGATTAAATGCTTCTAAAATAATATTTCGAACAGACAAGATTCACATATTTTGCAACCTGAATCAGTTATTTGAGGGAAGGGGATAGGATGGTCTAGATCCTTGGGAGAAGTGGGAAATACAGTGCGCCTGCATCATATGCGGGTGCGCTATACGGCGATTTGAGCATACGCTTAAACCTGTGTAGAGCCGTGAGGGAGCGTGCAGGGTGCAAGGGGTGGTGAGTCCCATTGGAATGAATGGGGCATGCAGCCGTAGCGAGTGCACTGCCACTGTGCCACCAGGCCACCGCATGCACAAGCCCCATTTGTTCCAATGGGCTTGAGCATGCACAGAATTCGGCTTACATGGGGGGGGGGTCCAGAAGGGATCCCCCGCGTAAACCGAGGGCGCGCTATATAAATAAAAATTATTATGATTAGATAATTTAAGCAGCACAGAGATAATATACATAATATAATATTACGATAAAAAAAGAATCATTTTTGTTTAGTTTGCGATAAGGAAGAATAAAAGTTATTATTTTGCTTTCAAAATGTGCTATAGAAGAAATTAGGAAAGAAAAACCAGATAGACAACAATTTATATTAATGTAATTAAGAATAATTGAATGATATACATTTGAAATGAGACAAAGTAAAATAAGATCATCATGTATATGTTTTTTCTTTTTTATTGTTGTCAAAAATATTAATAATAATAAAAAACAAGCTTTATGACCAATGTAGAACCTCTGCTTCTATCGCTGTCAGCTGCGTAATACCATTATAGTGTTCAATGAGAAGACATTAATAAAAGACAATAATGCTTAGTAAGGTAGAAGGCAGTAGGAAAAGGTGTATTACAGGTGGATTTTGTCACCCAAGAAATATATGGCTGCCCTGAATTTGCAAGGATTGCCAATAACAAAGTCGAAGGCTTTTATGGCCGGCATCCATAGTTTTTTGTAGGTTTTTTGGGCTATGTAGCCATATTCTAGAAGAGTTTATTCTTGATGTTTCGCCAGAGAATGCTGGCATGGAATATATATGCCCCACTCTCTTCCATGCCAGCATTCTCTGAAGATGCCAGCCACAGATGCTGGCAAAATGTCAGGAATAAACTCTTCTAGAACATGGCCACATAGCCTGAAAATCCCACAAAAAAGCTATTAATGGGTGGATTTTATCCCACTTCTTATGTAAAGAGAAACCCAGAAATTATGTACACAGACACACAACCTCCACTAAGGTGTATGTGTTTCTCTCTGTGTATCCTCCTCTAAGGTTACAAAAAGAAAAAGACGGGGCACAAAAGGAAAGACGATGGAGAGGGAGGAGAAAAACAATTGGCACCCTTTAAGCAGGGCTGCCAGAATAGTCTAATGCCCTTGTTTCTTTAATCACATTTTCTATCTTTGTAGCTTATTAGAGGGACTGCTGATTTTTAAATCAGAGATGGATCAGTTATATAGTTCTGGGGGGTTCTTTTCAGCAGCCAAGGCCCACTTCCAATTTTGTAAAACCTATTTTTCCAAAAGGGAAGAGAGATGCAAGGGTCCTCCGTCCGTGCCTTATTTTAAAGCCAACGTCAGCCCACAGGTTTAAAGGGATGCCCTGCCCTTAACCGAGTGCTAACTGCAGTGGAATTTCAGTCTGGGGAATTAAAATGTAAACTGAATTTCAAGCAAATTAACACCTTTCCCTCCAGGATGCTTCTTTTTCTTCTTCTTTTTGAAATGACTATTATATGAGCCATAAGTTGTGAAGGGGAGAAAAACATGTCCAGCAAAATTAGCACCCAGAAGTATTTATTTTTCCAACAGCTCAGTGGGGTCATGGCGATTCTCCCCCTTTCTGGGTCCTTTGCAGGGAACACACCGCGGCGAGGGCAAAGTCACGCTTGTTTTCCAAGGGAATTTGCGCCCAGAGCCATTTGCAAGGCTTGCAAAGAAAGAAAAATGTTCCCATTCATGGATGGGAAGGAGAAAAAAAGAAAAGGAAAAATTTTAAAAAGGAGAGGGGGAAAAAAGGCCCAAGGACAGCTAGCAATAAATGCAGCCCTGCTAAAAAAAAGAAGTGAAAAATAAGTATATATGACTGTATGCAGTAACGGCACATGGTCTATGCAATACATGCATAGGATATATGCAACAATGCATATGGGGTATGCAATAAAACAACACTTATAGTCAGTAGTTTCTCTCTCTCTTTTTAACCCTTGAAGCCCCCCTGTTTTAGCCAGAGAGACAGTCAATTGCCCAAAGGGCCACCCAGCCAGCTTCATGGCTGAGAACAAGCAGGAATATTGAGCTGCTCCCTCATGTTTCAAAGCCAATGTGCTATGGACCACATCGCCCAAAACGTGGCCTCTGAACTAGGAGCCCTTCTCTTCTGGATCCAGGACAAGAGAAATCTTGTCTCCCAAGCTGGCCAAAGAATACCAGTGTGATGATGAAGTCTTCGGTGTGTGTCCTCCTAGCCTTGCTTAGATCTATTCTAGCTTGAACAACACTTTGCTCAAATGCCAGCAGCTTGCAAGACTGCGTGCAAGAGCTGGGCTTGCTCACTAAAGGCAAACCATTTTGCCAAAGTGCCTTTCCTTTGGTATCTTGTCAGCATTTCCCCACAGGTCTCAGCTCCTTTGCAGGCAATGGATCTTCTAGCTGACTTAAGTTAGTTGCAATTGACTCCGGTTAGGAGCTTGTAGAAGCTCGGTGGCAGCAGATAGTTTCATTCCAACAGTGCAGTGAATCTGCTCTGGCTTTTAGTTCAGAGTCTAAAGGAACTATCTAATGTGCTGAATCTCAGTGTCATTGGATTCAGAATCTTGGGTAGTTCCATTACATTTCAGATTAAAACCCAGCATAGATTCACCTATCCATAGACATGGGAACTATTAGCTAGTATGGCCACTGACTGTGCTGGCTGGAGTTGGATAGGTTCTGGAACATACAGTCAGCCCTTTGTAGCCACAGATTCCTTATCCATGGATTCGAGCATCCATGGCTTGAAAGTATTTAAACAAATATACAATTCCAAAAAGCAAATCATGATTTTGCCATCTTATACAAGCTCACCATTGTACGATCTATTGTATTTAATGGGACTTGAACATCCACAGATTTTGGTATCCACAGAGGTCCTGGGATCAAACCCCAGCAGATACCAAGGGCCTACTGTACTATCAAAAGAGTAACTTTTTAAAGGTCTACTTTGGGCTGTTCTCCCACATACACTGCTCATATCCCAGTTTGGACAAAGGACAATTTCCCATACAAAGGGTTATGTTCCCTTTTTCCTTAAAGGTAGAGATTCCTTGCTATGTTTCTTGGACAGGGATAATGTTTCTTTGCCAGAGTGGTCCAGATGCTGATAAACTCCAAGCTAGACTATTGCAATGTGCCTCACTTGGGGCTGCTCTCCATGTTCATGTTTTATTTATCCATGGATTCAAGCATCCTTGGTCTGAAAACATTTTAAACAACATCTACATTCCAAAATGCAAACCTTGATGTGGCCATTTTATATAAGGGACACCGTTTTACGAGGTCGTTGTATTTAATGGGACTTGAGCATTCACAGATTTTGGTATCCACAGGGGGTCCTGGAACCAAATCAAAGCAGATACCAAGGGCCCACTGTATTTAATGGAGTGAGATTTAAAACATTTATCGGTTGGGAATTATTGAAAATCTTTCCACTCAGGGAAAGTTTTTGGGTTTTTTAAAAAACAGAAACAAAGGCAAAGTTCCATCCTTTATTCTCAGCATAAAGGCCCACTTTCCTTGCGTTAATTCTGACAGAGACATTTTGAAAAGCGTTGGCATTTAGAAATCAAAGGCTTCCTGTTGGAAATTATTTTCAATCCCTGAGGCACTAAAAGGGAACAAAACACCTAAGATTAGCTTCTTTTTTTCTTCTTCTTTTTAAGATAGAGAAATCTAAAAACAATCCGTGGGAGGTGGATAGCGCAGAAGGCATTCTTTATAAACAATGTCATTTTCAGATGTATTTATTGCCAACTGGATAGTTTTATTTCTTCTTTTCCCTCCCCAAAGTAGAGCGGGCCTCGAGATAGATCATTCCCCCTCCTATTTGATATGCCAAACTGAATATGGATACGGCGGTGGAGGCGGCAGAATATTTGATGCTCAAAGTAAGTCTTCTTTAAATTAAGTAATGGTCTGAACAGACAGGCCAAGATAAAGCTGCTTGGGGTCACTTTGGAGGTATGCTGTTTAAATGACACATGCATCTTAAGAGGCCAGAAGCTGCGCCAAAGCTGTGCTCTGGTCCTTAGGACTGAAGCATGGTTTTGGCGCAGCTTCTGGACTCTTAGGACAACCGGGGCAGCTTACAGCATTAAAATATACATTCCATAACATACTGTATATACTCATGTATACTGTAATTAACCCCCAAAAACTGGGTCGACTTATCCATGGGTCAATATAGGTACTGTATATATGTAGAATTTTGTAAGTTCTTTGACATTGTTTTCTTTGCATCATCCTTTAGATTCTTTGTTACGTGCTCCTAGATTTTACCCATGACCTATCCATGGGTCATATCAAAATCCATAATTTTGACCCCAAAACTTGCCCTCGACTTATACATGAGGTTGAGTATATACGTTAACCCCCAACCCCAACCCCTTAAAATACAATTGAACCAATTCCAATTAAAACATACTTAAGAACAGTAGCAATACTTAAGAACAGTAGCAATAGAGTCTCTAGAGTCATAGTCCAACACTCAAACTACTACGTCACACTGGCTCCCACCATCTTACTATGCCATTATATTTAAGGGGACTTAACCATCCACAGTTTTTGGTATCTTGGAACCAAATCCCAGTAAATACCAAGGGCTCACTGTATTGATTTATCTGTTTGCTTTCCATTCTAAAGAGCCAAGGTGTGGTTTGTGCCTAAAGTGTGGGTTGAACATTTATTTTAAAAACCCACAATTATTAAATCAAAGCCATTTTGTGGAGCCATCTGCACCCAAACCCAGCTACAGATGCATCTGGACTTATCAGAGCTGGGGAGGTTTTTATGGCTCACTTAAAGGCGATGTAAAATTTCATGGCAGAGGGAAGAAGCATGGTGGAATGCGGTGGCATTCCACAGGTGGCTCATGTCACAGGCGTTCTTCTTGAAACTGGTGGGGTTAGCCGTTTCCGGCCATTTCAGCAGAAAGCGTCTTCCTGGGCTAGTTATGACCTCCTAACTGGCATGCCTTATAAGGCCTGGAATGGAGGAAAGGGAGACTGTGTGGGGTTTGGGGAGATCAGTTGTGCAAGCAGTCGAGAGATAGAAGTGAAGGGAAGTGATGTGTGACTTCCTTTATCTGTGGGATACGGTGGTGTTGGCAGTGCTTGGGGGGAAAAATAAGATTTGGAACCATATCTTGCTAGACTCTCCCAGCCATCAGGGTGCCCCCCCCCCATGCATGCACTGCTGTATCCTAGGAGTTACAGCCCAAAAGTAACTTTTCAAAAGTAACATTTCCAAGCTCCAGCTCCAGCTTCTGCCCCTGCAAACTTTTGCCACATTACCTACTCCAAGCTTGTTGGCGGCTTTCCACCATCTGACAGGTTATAGTCTTAGCGATGGTGGCACCCATGCTCCGGATCTCTCGTGCCTAAGGGAACATGTTTTTTGGGACTGAGCTATGGGCAGCTGTCAAGTAGAAACTAGGAGATGGAAGCCAGGAGTCACTGAATCACAACGAAAGGAAGAGGACCAAGAGAATCAAGCCAGGAGTCACAGGTAGGAAGCAAAAAACAAGAATTGAAACAGGCTCAGGGAAATTTTAGATGATAAAGGAAAGTGTCAGTCTAAACAGGAAGGTTTTATAGTTCTTGTGCTGAAGAGAGTCAGTGAGTAATCTGGGTGGGTAGAGGCAGTCTAGGGGTGCATCTACACTGTAGAAATAATAAGGTTTGACACCACTTTAACTGCCATGGATCCTTCCTACAGAATCTGGAGAATTCTATAGACTGTTGGAGGCATTAGGAGCCACATGCACATCCAATGGGATGTTTGTGATGGGCTATGGTGTTTCACTCAGGAGCTATCTGGCTGATGTGAAGTCAAATGCTTTCATGGCCAGCATCCATAGTTTTTGTGGGTTTTTTGGGCTATGCGGCCATGCTCTAGAAGAGTTTATTCCTGACGTTTCACCGGCATCTGTGGCTGGCATCTTCAGAGAATGCTGGCATAGAAGTAACAATCTCTGAGGATGCCAGCCACAGATGCTGGCGAAATGTCAGGAATGAACTCTTCTAGAACATGGCCACATAACCTGAAAAACCCACAAAAAAACTATCTGGCTGATCTTCAGTACCTCAGAATGAAGACGTAGTTTCAGCTTTTATTAGGAGAGTGTGGGCAAGAACAGCTTCTTCTCCTCCCTTGTCTGCACTTTGGCTCCCATGTATGGAAGTTAATGATGATAGGAAGCTCCCAGGTCAATGGGGTGTTAAATCCACTGCAGTTTTAACTCAAGCTTTAAAGGAGTTCTCCAATGTACTGAATCCAGGCCGCAAGTGTTTGGGAACCTTGGACAGCTCCTCTAAAGCTAACCAAAGTCTGGAGTGGATTCACTGCTCCAATGATCCTGGAACCACCAGCGACCACTGCACATCTTTGTGACCGACTGGTGGTACAGGGCCATGGAGCTATTATTTTCCATGGGTTGCTTCCAAGTTCGAATTCCACACCCGGCAACATCCAACACTGGTCGATTCCATCTTCCAGTGCTTTCTGGTATGACAATAAATAATTTTGCTTCACTTCTATAATGTACTCTCTGACATTCAGCATCGCTCCTGCTCTCTATTTCTCCGTCTTAGTTGAGTATTGCATTATGATGATTGCAAACTCTCTTGACGGCTCTTGATATAAATATTTAGAGAAATAAATTAGAGAGCCATGAACTGTGGCATCACCCCTTCTTATCTGAGAAGGAACCAGAGCTGAAGTTAAACCTCTGTCTCCCTCCAATTCTTCTTAAATTGCATCCATTTTATTAAATGTTGGTTTCTTAATGTCTTTTAAGGTTGTTTAATGGGACAGATGTTTCATTTTCTTCCCTTTGACTGAGATTGCTTTGATTTCGGTGAATGGTTCAATGGTATTAATTGCATTTTATTAGTGTTCTGGGGACCTTTGGTTGAAATAGGACTCACCAGAGTGACAAGATACTGAAAGCGTGCAGACTTGTGAAAAAAGGAATGAAACCTTGGAAGCAACAAGCTCCATCCTTCTGGCAGTTTTAACCATGACCCTGTCATGTTCAATAGTGCTTTGCAACATCTCATTCCTCTGAACACGAGGTAATTGGGACCAGTTTAAGTTCTCCTGTTAAACAAAATGCCATGCTTTTTCATTTCTGAAAGGCCAGAGGTTGGAGATCTACCTCAGAGGCCAGACCAACTCAAAGCCTCGTCACAAAAGTTATAAATACAGCTGACATTACAGATGGAATTAATTGTCCATCTGATGCTAACTGTTGCAAATGAAGGCTAGGGAAATGCGCTTGCCCTTTAAAATAAGGGACCTCAGCTTGAGTATTAATTCAAACTAACAGATAATTGATTTCAAATTTACACCTCTGTCAAAGCTGGTTTGGCTCTTCTTGTAATTATCCGGGACACTGCAAATTGTTGGCAGGCGTTCATTTCAATATTTAGTATATTGCAATAGCTAATAATGGAGAGTTGGTGCCATATGTAGTGTACCAACATCGTGCAACATTTGATACATCTTTCAAAGACTTACAGCAAGGATGGAGAACTGCAGAGGATCTCCAGATATCAATTGGGGAATGCCAGTCACAATCAATGGCAATGCTCACACCCCAGTTTTTGTACTGACCCACTAAAATGTGCAATGCACACAGAAATATACAAATATTCATATAATTCCTATAAGCACCAATATGAAATAATCATCATCTGTTACTAAACATGGTTCACATTGTTGCACACTCTCTCTAGCTCTCTCTGGTGGCTGAGAGCCAATGCTGCCTAGTGGTCAGAGCAACAGCGAGCAAAGAGTGGCCTGTGGGCTGCATTCAACTCTTGTTCAATGGCCTATGAAGGCCCCCAAATTCTCCAGAATCCTGCCAAAGTTGTGTGGGTTTTTTACACTGATTTTGGGTGGTTTTTCACCAGAAAGCCAGACGCATGGGGCATTTGTCTGCTAGTGGATGGAGATTAAAAAGGGGTCCTTTCTGGTCTCCTGTGGGAGGGAGTTCCACAGCATGGGAGCAACCACTGAGGAGACCCTTTTGTCCTTGCCAATGGTAGTAAGGTTGAAACAAAGTCTTCTCTTGGGGATATCAAACCCTGGCCAAGCTCCTATAGAAAGATACAGTCTTTAAAGTCAACCTGGCCTAAACCTTTATCTAGAATCAGAGTGGTACCCATGGTTTGAGTGTTGGATTGTGATGCTGGAGACCAGGGTTTGAATCTTTGCTTGACCATGTAAACTCATTGGTGTGACACTGGGCATGACAGACTCTCTCAGAGGAAGGCAGAGGCAAAACCCTCTGAACAAATCCTGCCCAGAAAATCCCATGATAGGTTCGCTTTGAGGTCTCCATAAATCACAAATGACTTGAAGGTACATTTTAATAATTTTATTATTGTTACCCATCTCGATCCTTTGGCGAGAGGTGGGCTATAAATAAATAAATAAATAAATAATTATTAGAATAATTCATACCAACCCACATTTCTGGCACATGAGTGGCCAAGCAACATGAGAATGCAATCAAAATGGAAAAAGTTGTTAATGCTCAAGTTAGGAGAAGCTGCCGTGGTTTGCTTTTGCTTGAACTTACTGGGAAGTGCAAAATTCTGCCTTCCCTTTGTCTCTCCTCTGCCTCTTGATGCATTAATTGAATGCAGACTACATTTGCCCTTTAAATTCAGTTTGCAGCAAGTTGAGGATGAAGGAGGAAAGTGGGAGGAGAACAGAGAAACTGGGACATTTTAAAAGCAGGAGAAAAAAATGGGAATGGCAGGAGATTCATCTTGTCCTTGCCAAATCATGGCATTGAAGGGTATGATTATTCTCTTTGCTGGAGATTTTGGAATGATCTGTTCTGACTTTGCAGTGTTGCTTTCCAAAGCCACCTTTACTGTACTGAATTATGCTGAGATGAAAGTGCCTGCCATGCCTTGCTACTGAAATCCTAGCAGTCACACGAAAGCAGCATTCTCTGTGCATTTCGTAGCAACCTCGAGCCATTTCCCCATCAGACTGTGCAGATCCGACATGAGCCTCATGCTAACTCCCACCTTCTTCAAACCGCTTGTCGGGGGACTCTGGCTGGGCGGGTGCACATATGGTTTCATAATTTCCCTTCCATTTTTCAAGGACCAACTGGAATTTTGGAGTGATTTGGTTTACAGTTCCCTTAAGTAACATTATCTTGTTAAAGACATTAACCTCGGCCCTTTACTGTTATATATTTGCTTTGTTTTCATCCCGGGGAGCAACCTGTAGGAGAGACACTCAACAGGAAGAGAGGGTTGAGAGGTCATGAAAACATTGATTTTCAAGATGGCTGAACGGCTGCCTTGGGAGCGCGGTGCAATTATGAAAAACAGACATCTCTCTTTAACCTCCCCTTTTATTAAAAGCAAAAAAACAATGGCGGCTGGGGCCATGTTAGCAGCTAATAACTTCTCTACAATTGCAGCTGTTGGGTAATTGTTTCGGGAATCTGCTTTGCATCCCGCAAAGATAAAACTATTGCCTGTGGTCTTGCCAAGGTTTGTTGGTAAACATCCTCCACTTCTAATATTCCAGTCAAAATCAGGGATACAAAGTGCTCTCCAAAATGACTGGAAAAATACACCTCTTTCCTTCCATCTGTCTGATCCTGTTGGGATCAGAAAGCAACAGGTATCCCCCATGTCCCTGGACTGGTGGATCTATTCCAGGTTTTAGTCCAAACGCTGTCCAGGGTTCTGGACCTATTTTCAGGATAGGGTTCAGCGCTTTGGATAACTCTTATTACAGTCTGGAATAATACTCTGCCTCCACTGATTCACTGAAATATGATGTATTATCCATGTCACTGGATAGGTAGTCATAGCCTCCTTCGGTTCATCACTGTTTCACTTCATTTCCCCCGAATTATGCATTATAAAGACCTAGGGCAGAGATCTTTCTTCTTATGCTTTGGGAAATTCTGTGCATATAGATATGATATATGTTTGAACATCAGTCTATGGCTCTGGAAACCAGAGGTGGAATCCTTGCTCGGCCATGGAAACCCACTGAGTGATTTTGGGCATGTCACATTCTCTCAGCCTCAGATCAAGGCAAAAGCAAAGACAAATCCTCTCTGAATAAATCTTGCAAAGAAACCCCTATGATAGGTTCACCTTAGGGTTACCATAAGTCATAAATTACTTGAAGGTACTCAACAACAACAAGCAACTTTGCATATACCTAGCTACATAGCAGAGGCACTAAGAAATCCAGTTACTGAATTACAATGATCTTTAATGGGATATCAGCAACAGTGTCAGATGCATATTGGTGCCCAATGCACATTGGGACCTATATGATGTGCATCAGGACAAATGTGATGTGCATCTTGACCAATGTCATCCACATCAGTCCCGTTCTGCATTGGAAACCAATGCACATCAGGCATATTGCCTGCTCTGCTATGTAGTAATATAAAAGCAGCCTTCTATGGGGTATTAATGTTGCATGACTGCACAATTCTAATTCCCACAGGTGTAAGTCCATTGCCCCTAATAGGATTCCAGCCATTCTCTTTGTATATAATGATTTCAGCTACTTCTGAGATAGTAGAGTTAGCGCAAAAGCATGAATGCATGGCTACATTTGGCCCCATCACATCAAGAAAGGGCTCCCTTTGCCCTTGGATGAAAGGAAACAATGGCACAAACAAATGTGAGAGAATCCATGTATGGACAGGAGACAAAATTGACTAATGAGAACATTTGCCTTCAGTTAGCTCACTATCCAGATTGTATTAAAATAGACACAAAACCCATCTTGGTTTGGAAAAGAGACAAGACATTGTGTTCCAAACCTCCCCGTGTTCCTTGAGCTCTGGCTTCGAGGAAGATGACCTCAGTTATGAGCAATTCGCTAATTATTCACACCTGGGGATCTCTTTGCACTTTTGCGGAGCAAAAATTTGTCCCAGATTAGACCATCCGAAAACCAAAACAGCATCTGGCCTTCACAGCCTGAATGTAATGGCCAAGATCGGCAAGGACCTGGCAGAGCATAAATCGTCTTCTCTCCAGGCATGCCATCTACCTTCTTGCTGGCTGTGTTCTCCCCAAATGGTTATCTAATGGTCCAAGGGAGGGCTTGGGATGTCCAGGGAGCCTCCAGATGCATTCTTGCAGATGGACACATTAAAATGACACCATTCTTCTGGACTTCCAAGGGTCCTGAGAGAAATGCCTGTTGGTGGATCTGGCTTCAGAAATACAGCTAGACTTCTTGACCACCTCCCTCAACTCCTCCAGCCACTAAATCACTGTGGAGGGGAATGTCTTGGCAGCAAGAAGACAAGTGGTGATGATAGGGGTCACTGTGGATGATGGTGCTGAATATCTCCATCAGCCTCAACACAAGGAGATATGCAAAAGTGATTTGCAATTACACCTTCACGTGTCACCAGAGCCTCATTCCCACTCACAGATAAATCGGTGTGCGATATGAAGCCCTAGATTGATTCGACATCGGATTGGGGTTTACACTGCACTTGCCTCGATCACATTTTCTGGCATTTTCTGGCATCAAAATAACCCACTTGTAGTTCCCATTCATGAATGAATTGATTAAAAATAATTCCGTTCCAGCTGGCCGAAGGGGAAAATTGTGGTTCACACTTGTGTGGAATCGATTTATCGAAAAAGAAGCTGAAAAAATCAGCATCAAAAAGACGCAGGATAAATGGGTCTGGAGCAAGGCCTCCCTCTTGGAATCGCTTCATTCATTCAAATTAAGTGGGAACCAGGATCATTTGAACTGGTTCAAATCGATTTGCGATCTGGTTTAACAGGTAGTGAGAATGAGGCTCAGGAGGATTGTGACTGATTGGAATATTACTACCTATTCAGAGACATGGCCATGTTGGCCTACAATATCAATATTCAAAAGGATCTTGTAGCCATGCATCTGAGGAAACAGACCTCAGATGCTTATGCTACAGCATCTTTCCCTCAGTTGGTCTTATGCTTATGCTACAAGATACGCCACGACACCTTTTGCTCAGCTAGTCTCAAAGGTGCTACAAGATCCCTTTGCTGTAGTGATTGAAGTTTTTAGCAAAAAGGGCACAATGAAATCAAAGGCAATATAACATAGGGGAGCAACTTGATTTGGTGGCATAACATTCATACGAGTTATTTTTCTGGGACATTTGGAAGGAATTTTTTACAAGCCTGTTGAGTCATTTTGAATCATACTGGATTTCTCTGTTGTTCGAACAATCTCACATTGGATAGCATGGCCATGCACACCTCTCTTGGTTTGATTGACTGATTGTGTATTCTCCGAAATGTCCCAATTTGGCCGGAACAGTGCCAATTAATCCTCTGCCATCCTATATTTCCAGCTGCTTTTAAAATACCCCAGTTTCTCTCCCCTCTCCCCACTTTCCAGCTCTGACCTCTGCTTACTTTCATTGCTGCAAACTGAGATCAAACTGGAGGGTCATTCACACTATGAAATAACCCAGTGTGGAAACCGGGTTATTTCAGGGTAGTTCACACCGTGCCCCGAATGCACCTGGCATGGTGTACGGTGGGCAGGGGATGGTGAAAACACAACTTGACCTGGTTCATTCAGCACCAGGTAAATAACTGTGTCCTTTTTTGGGCGCTGGAGCAATTCCCATCTGTGGATGTGGGAAAGCAATACCAAATCTATTTGGATTGTGCAGGAATGGACTAATTTCTGTATGTTTTTACTGATGTGAGCTTTCTGTTTCGATTCTCATTTTCATAAGTCACCTTGATTCCTGGGGCTGGGGAAAAGGTGGAATGATGATGATGGTGGTGAAGGTGATGATAATGACAACAACAACAACAACAATCTGATTTCAGTTTGTGCCTCAATGGAGCAATAGAGATGGAGAAATAGCAGCTCCTTTCTTTTTTACAATTTGGTCGCAGCCCAGTTTTTGCTCAACAGGTGTTTGCTGTGTCTGAGGTTACGTTGTTAACATAACCCCTGCTCCATTTGGACGAATGAAAAATATCACTCCGTTTTATTGTAAACAGACTTAGCTTCTATTAAACACAAAAAGGAAAGGTTGCTAGATTAGTCATGCACTCCAGCCCTCCCTCTTTGCTTTTAGTGCAGAGAAAGCCAGCAAAGATATATCCCTGGTTGTTCTCTCTCTCTGTGTGCATGTGCGTGTGATGACCTTCATCGTGCGAGAAGTGGGGGTAAACTCCTCTCCTGTGCTCCAGAGCCAAGCTGTTGTGCAAAATGTGCCCTCGATGTGTGAGGTCCTTGTGAGCCACATGTGGTCTTCCCAACTGTACTGCTTTGCAAACATGAAACTGGAACAATGTCCAGGTTTTTATCTACTGTTGCTTGCCAAAAAAATTCCATTTTGGTGGAGATACATTTTTTCCAACTCCCTCCTAGCTGACACACACACACACACATACACACACACACACACACACACCTCTTTGACAAACAGCCATCAGTGGAAGGCTGATCATGGAAAGTCAATCTTTTATCATGACAGCAAGAAAGACAGGAATGGATGTTAAAAGGCCAGAAGGCTATGGATGGATTCCTTCCCCACTCCATCCCTGATGTTTAGTGACATGTCAGCCAAGGAAGGAGGTCTGACATGTGCGCTAATGCACCGGAAGGGCAGAAAAGAGTGTTGGGAGATGTGGGGTGGGTGGGATCTGTCATGGCTGGGGAAGACATCCATTAACTTTGGAAGAGGGTCCCTACTAAATAGCCACCTTGCTTCTCCCTATATAATTTAACAGGTATTGACACTATATGGCTCCATTTCTGGTTATGAACTGGTGTGCTACACAAGCCATTGTGATTTTTTCCTAGGGTTGTGCAATAGTGGTGAGGGAAGACAGACCAAAATCTACCCACTTTATTCTGCTGCTGTCTTTCTGGCTGACTGCAGACTCTATGATTCTGGACTTCTGTGCCTTGGTCCACTGATAATGGCACTATTGGGTATGTGATCTCCTTTACCGCCAAGGTCCGAAACGTTGAGGTTCCCAAATGTTTTGAACTTCATGCCCCATCATTCCATTGCCCTTACTAGCTAGGGCTTCTGGGAGCTGGGTTTCAAAATATCTCAAGGGCCAGATGTTGAGAACTCACTGCTCTGAAGAATTTGAAGTGGAAAACCATGCATGGGAAACCATAAGTCCATCTACGTGAGGGTAGACTGCACCCAGAGTATATTCATCTCTATAGGGTTTTGAACAGGTGTCTTTGCTGGAGGTGCATAGAGGATATGTTTGTCTGTGACAATTAGTCATGGAAGCTTTTTATTACACAAGAGGTGAAGTAATCATATCTTGGAACATCGGTTATTGAGGAACCAGAATTGGAGCAGGTGAGGATGACGGCCTTCAGTCAAGATCAGTGGCTGCCATTGGTTCTGTTGCTTCAGGGCAGTGACTCAATGCTGGGCTTTGCAGGAGCTACTCTGAGTATCAAGGGAGCTGTCCCTGGTGCTACATCTACTTGGGAATTAGCATTTACTACCTTGGATAGTACTACAGGTAGATTGACTTAGTATAAAAGTACAACTCAGCCTTGGGTTAATAACAGTATCTCTTTGGGACCTCTCATTCATAGGGCTGTGATAAGTTGAAGCTGACTTGGTGAGACAGATCAACAACAGCAACAACCTTGGATAATTCTCACAAAACCTAGATTAGCTCCTGAAAAACTCAGCATGGATTTACCACTCCAAAGAAATGGAGCCATTGGCCATCTCCGCTCAAGATCTTCACGCTTGCTCAGGAAATCTGAGAGGGCAATGGTTTGTGGTGGCAACCAAGCTCTCTGACAGAGAAGGCTAAATAGCTCATAGAACTCCAAATCCCAGAATTCTATAGCATTGAGCCAAGGCAGTTAAAGCAGGGTCGAACTGCACTGTTTCTATAGTGCAGATGCAGCAGGAGATGAAGACAAAGGATTGGGGGGGAGGGGAGGAGAAAAGAGTCTGGAGACAAATGTGTTTACATTTTCCAATTCCTGAAGTGACAAAATCCCATTCTGAGGACTTCAACCTGGCAAGCTGTAAACTGGCCATTCAAAGCATAATGTAGTGAAGAGCCGGCCAAAGCCTTCTTGAGTGATGATGCATAGGACATGACAGCTCCCCCTCTCCAACACCACTGTTTTCCTTAACAAAGAGCATGCATATGTACAAGGATCATGTAATGAATCATCCCCAGGGTTTAGGACCCATTAAAGACCCAGACAAGCCAGAAAAACCAATATTCTTTTGCTTGGGATAATCAGGCAAGCAGGTGCTATTTTTCATAAACCAACCTGAAAGTGCATTGCCATCAACTGCTCAGAGAAGAGACTGATCTGCAGATGCTACTCTCTTCCTTGCCTTTAAGTGAGAATTCCAGCTCAATAAATGTATTAGAGTTGAATGGGTAAAGACTGAAAACCTCATTGTGGCTGCACCTGCACTGCAGAATCAATGCAGTTTGAAACCACTTCAACTGCCATGGCTCAGTGCTATGCAATCTTGGGGTTTGTAGCTTTGTGAGATATTTAGTTTTCTCGGGGTCTTATTGCACTAGACGAATCCTGCTCAGAAATGGGATTTAAAAGTAGAAAAAAACCACAAATGTGGGGTGTTTTCCAGACAGTGTGACTTCCAAACAGCAATAACACAAAAATAAAGTGAATGGAAAGTCATCAAAAATGACACCTTTTTTACTTTTGGGAAGTTCCGAAAGTAACAAGATGTCGTTTTTGTCAACTTTCTGTTTGCTTTATTTTTGCATTATTGCTGTTTGGTGCAAATGCATCTGAAAAACATCCTGCACTTGCATGTTTTATCTCCTTTTAAAATCCAGTTTCTGAGTGAGATTTGTCTAGTGTGTTAAGGCTCTTGGTGAGAGAGCTTTGGTGCCACCACAAATGACAAATCCCAGGCTTCCATAGCATAGAGCCAATGCAAATAAAGCAGTGTCAAAGTGCATTAATTTTGCAGTGGGGCAGCAGCCTGATATCCAACCAGATCAACTGTGCAGCTCTATTTCATATTGTATAAACTGGGAATTGGGATGGATCATACTGTCCTCTGTAGCAAGTGAGGGCAAGGGAGGGCGACCCAAAATAATTGACTCACACAGCCACCAGGACCTTGAGAAGACGGCTTTGAGCTGTCCATCATATTGGGCAAGGGGAAGGAAACAACATGGAAATCAGACTCTTTTCTTCTGGTTTCTTTGAGGTGGCTTCAAGTGCATTCTTGGGACGTCTGTCATACTTCAGCTGAGGTTAACTCTAGATCCAAGAGTGAGTCCGGTCAACCCCCAGGGGCCATAAATCTTGTATACATGGTGGCGTACATCAGCATATGTTCTGTTTTTCGAGTTCGATTTTTTTTCTAAGAGGAAAAATGTGCTTCCCCATGCTCTCTATGTGTGTATGTGTGTGTGTAACTTTCTCTTCCCCTCCTTCAAGCATGGCTTGGTTGCAAGGCCAAGGGCTTGGAGGAACCACAACAAGGGCGCCAGTCAGCATGTGGTTTGCCCAGACCCAGCAAACTCATCATTAAAGGCACCTTAAGTCATGACTCACTTGTTGGTGGAGCAATTTGCCCTCGCAGGAGTTTTCATCGCGCACAGACACACACACAATATTGTTTAGAAGTAATTAACGCTCATCAATCCCAGACTGATTAGTCCAGTCGAGCTCATTAGGGAGAGAACCAGATATGGCCGTTTCAAAGGGAGGCAGAGAAGGAGAGACAGCATATATATATATATATATATATATATATATATATATATATATATAGCATTGCTCAAGGAGGGAAAGAAGTGTTACTATATACCAGAAAGCCAGGCAAAGGCTCACAGATTTAAACCAGCAGAAAAACAGACAACACACACACCACACACACAGAGACATAGATGCCAGCAGCGACCACCCAGGAAGGTGCGCTCTCTGAAACATGACACGCATGATTCCCCCCCCCCCCCAGAGATATTCTGGAAAGGGTTTCTGTTGATATCTCTTTTATGGGGAATATTTGCAGGCGGCATTTCAAGTCGACAGACAAACACACACACACACGTACATACATGCGCACACACACAGCCCCTGGTGGCTACCCTGCCACTCCAGCCTTTTCAGTTTTGGGAGGATGTGATGTATCATTTCTTTTTATACATTGCTTTATGGTACAGTAAAAGCAATCAGGTTTATAAGGGGAAAGCGAAGTTGGATTACAGAGCCGGGTAACCTGAGAAGCAGAGTCTTTCTCAAGGAGCTCTCCAAAGAACAGGGCTTATCTGTTGGCATGTCATAAAATCAGAAGGGAAAGCAGAAGGGAAACAGTTTTTACCGAGAGATGCCTCATTGTGGAGCAGAAAAGCAGAGGGTTGGAGGCTCTGGGAACCATTGTGCAAACAAGGTTGGAAGAAGGAGTGACCAAGGTGGCTTGGGAAAGGTTCAGCTCCAAACACCATGCGGTGGCATCAGATTCCAAGGAACAGGTAGAGATCGGCTGAGTCAACAGTCTGAACAATTCCTTCCACTCACAAGACTACGATGGGCGGCAGGGGACACGTCATGCTTGCCCAATGCCCCACAAAACTAAACAAGCCAAAGAAGCCACACAGCTCAAGTCTCGGCCCTGCCGGGAGTCCCCAAACACATGTTTTTAAAATCTGTGGGCCAAACTAACCACGGCTGCCTGGACTATTTAGGGGAAAGCATGCCTCTGGCCTGATGTCATGTGCAAAGGACAAGGATTTGGAAAGCATGGCCTTCCAGTTATGGTCACACAGCAAGCAACGACTTCATTCCTCACCATAGGCTGTGCTGATAGGAGTGGATGTCCAACTGTATCTGGAGGACCTACCTCTTCTCCAGAACAGAGAAGTGCAAGCTTGAGGGATCTGGGGAGCGGCCAAGGAGACACACTGAGATCTCAAAAGAAGAAGTTAAAGGAGGGAGGGAGGGAGGGAGGGAGGGAAGGAAGGAAGGAAGGAAGGAAGGTAGGCTTTACCTTTGGAGTAAAGTCCCATTCGCACATGCAGGTCATTGCATGCTGGCATCAAGTGATATGGCATACAATGCAAGCCATCTTGCCTTGGGTTGCATGATTCCTATTCTTTTTCTGGAGCAGGAGTAGGGGAAATGCAGCCTGTAGTAGATTCTACTCCCCTTGCGTGACTATCACCCTCCCAGAACACCCTCAAAGACCCATCATTTACAAAAAAGAAAATTTCCGTATGAAAAATCACCCTCCAAATAGCTCCAACGGCCACAAAATGGCATTAAACCATTTGCTCCCAAACCCCAAACTCAAACCCTCCAAAGTGGATGATTATCAGTCAAAAGCAAAACCAGAAGTCATGCCGTGTCCCTTGCAATCTTCCAGGAACATTTTTATTCATAATTTATGTCCTTATGAAAATACTTCTCTCCCTCTTTTCGTCGTGGGATCTCGGGGCACCATGCAATATACATCATTTAAAGCACTTCCAGATGAAAACAGAAGTAAGCTGAACAAGACCAAAACAGATTAAACTGAGCAACGATTAAAAGGGCTGTAAAAGCCACTGTGCATTCCAATGCAGCCCATTGTGCACACATAGTGTATGTGTGAGCTGGAGTATTTGGAGGGGTGTTGGGTTGCATGACAACACCTGACTCTGACTCTTGTAGTGTACATAGATGAGAATAGGAAAGGATTCTTGGCTCCTGTCGCAGGAGATACGAAGGTTCTACCTCTGGCATAAAGCAGTTAAAATGATGTCAAATTGCATTGTTTCCATGGTGTAGACATACCCTCAGTCCCAAGGAATTTGAATCACCTATGGCTTGACTAACTACTCAATAAGAGATTGAAGAGATCTAATTTGGTTGGGACTGCCTACTTTACTTGGGGACATAACATATTTCAGGCCACGTTTTCTCCCTCCCATTAACATGGAAGTCATCATCATCATCATCATCATCATCATCATCATCATCATCAAAACAGAGTTAAAGACCATCCTGTTCAGAGAAGCGTTCCCAGGCATTGCGTGATTATCATTTACTATGTGATGTTCTTTTGTTCCCTGTTTTATTGAACCATTTCCTGTATTGCTATGTATTTTAGATGTATTTTCCTATTATCTCTTAGATTGTATGCCATAGGCAGGCTTTCTCTTATATATTTATTGTTTTATGTACAGTGCTGTGCAAATCTACAGCACTATATAAATAATAATAATAATAATAATAATAATAATAATAATAATAATAATAATAATTTTTAAATACTTGAAGGGATGTCTTATTGAGGAGGGAGCAAGCTTGTTTTCTGCTGCTCCAGAGACTAGGA
>NC_056529.1:19524672-19543201 GCF_019175285.1 Sceloporus undulatus | reverse complement strand
CCCGGAGCAATGGATGCAAGCTGCAGGAAAAGAGATTCCACCTCAACATTAGGAGGAACTTCCTAACAGCAAGGGCTGTCCAACAGTGGAACACACTTCTTCCTCGGAGTGTAGTGGAGTCTCTTTCTGTGGAGGTCTTTAAGCAGAGGCTGGATTGCCATCTGTCAGGGATGCTTTGATTTGGATTTCCTGCATGGCAGGGGGTTGGACTGGATGGCTCTTGCGGTCTCTTCCAACTCTATTATTCTATGATTCTACGATCATCGATAACAATAACAGCTAACCAATAGGCTTTAGACCCAGACTTTAAAGGAGGGACCAAACAGGTCTAGTTCCTTGGGTAGCCCTTTCAAGTTTGGACTAAAAGCTGGAACAGAGTCACCACTCCACCAACAATGGAACCACCAGCCACCATGAGTGACACCTGTTGCATTTTGGGATGAGACAAGAAGAGTTGGATCCCGCTGTTATGGAGATCCAGCTGTTCCGCTGCATGCGCATGAGCACACATACCCACGGCCTTTGGTCACCATCTGAACTAACGCATTCCTCGGCGTACAACTGCTGAACCAGCAGGTAGCTTTGCCAGTGGGCTTGGCATCAAAAGTCTTCTCAGCCCTAATGGTGTCTGACATTTTGGAGGGCAAGCACAGCTCGGCTAATCATATTCTAATAGCTCTTCCTTTACGATCTGACTGGCTCAGAGCACACCCAGTAATATTTTAATTTCTGGGCTCTGATGAGCTTAATTTTGAGCAGGTATTCAGTTTCTGCACTTGCAAGCCAGCATCCCAGATGTTGGAAGCCAATGGGCAAGAGCGAGTGAGCGAGAAAGGCTACAAATACAGTATTTAATACGACATGTCAGTTTGGGTGTTCCACTCAATTTCCTGGGGAGAAAAGAACATTGGGGGGAAAGACGAAGAAAAAAAGACGAAACCCCTTCTTCCTTCGTCTGAAGACCCAATCAATTCCATACCCTCCGCCTCTGCTTGCTTGCTCTATAATTCCACATAACTAAGTTCTCTAATTTCTGAAATGCAAATACAGAGCAGATGTAGGTAAAAGTGTGGGGTGGGGAAGGAAGGAAGAAAGGTCCCTTTCTTGCTGTGCAACAGCCCTTTTGCAACAAAAATCCTATCCCAGAGGTTACAAAGCAAGCATACAGTACTTCCCCCCCTCCAAGATAGCAAGTTTTACATGCCTGCGCTTAATCAGATAGTTATCTGTGGCATCCAAGCTTTAAAAAAAAGATAGACATAAAACAGGTCCAAAGTCCAGGAGAGAACAGCAAATGTCTCCAGGTTTCATTTGCTGAATGGGAAAGAGATGGTTGGATATGCCGATTTAAAAAGTGTTCATATTTGAATGAGCTGCAGCAGACAAAGCTACAGGGTTCACCTTTTACATTTGCTCACTTGGTTTCCTTTGAGGTGTTGGAGTATGTTTTCAGAAGGAAGACAGCCTATATATATATGCAATGTGTTTTTTAAATGGTTATTGTGAGCCACCTTAGGTGTAAAGTCCTGGGAATTAGACTTTCTAAATGTGTAACTTTGAGAAAATGGGGGAAAGGAGTTGGGCAAAAATGATGCCAACTGCTAAATGCTATCCTGATTTTAGAGATAATGGAGGGGGCGAGCTGCAATATGAAAACATGAGGCTTCACTGTTCACAGTGGAGGAGACCACTGTGTCCTTGCTGCCATTTGGCTTTGCAATGCTCTTATGTCACATAGAGACAGCATGGTGTGGTGCTTTGAGCATTGGACTATGACTCTGGAGATCAGAGTTCAAATCCTTGCTTGGCCATGAAGTCCACTGGGTAACCCTGGGCAAATCACTCTCTATCCTTGGAGGTCTTTAAATAGAGGCTGGATGGCCATCTGTCGGGTATGCTTTGATAGAAATTTCCTGCATGGCAGAATGTGTTTAGACTGGATGACCATTGTGGTCTCTTCCAACTCTACGATTCTATGATTCTATGAGCCACAGAGGATGGCAATGACAAACCCCCTCTGAACGAATCTTGCCAAGAAGACCCCTTGATAGGTTTCTCTTAGTATCACCATATGTTGGAAACGACTTAAAGGGTACTACATATAACCAAATGTGACTGGTTATATGTAGTACCCTACATTATTATGCTGACCATGGGATCCTTGACTGACCAGAACAAGTTATGTTACCAAAATGTGATTAGTTGTATATAGTACCATAAGTTATTGTGCTACTTGGTTATTATGCTATTATGGCAATGGGATCCCTGTTTGATTAGAACATGTTATTCAAAGAGCTAGCCATGTCAGTCTGGAAAATCAGTGTGCCTTGAAACTCTTCTTTGCACTGCAAAAAAAGTTATTTTTTCCAAGCTTCACTCAACCCGAAACCTTATTTTGAAAAGTCCGCTTCCGCCTCTAAGACAAACAAAATTGAATGCCTAGAGATAGCATCTGTTTTGGTAAGAGAAGACCTACGTCTGAAAGTAGAAAACTTCAGAGTTGAACTCTGAGCCGCTGCAATGTGTGTGTCTGTTGTGTGAGAGGTAAGGTGAGGCTTAAAATATCATGAGCAAGCTTTCTCAAACATTTTTTCCTTATGGGAATGCCACTTCAGCTGTGGGTGCCTTCCCCCACATGAAAGATGCCTTTGCCCTTGTTTTGTGGCTGCCCTGATTACAAAGCCTCAGAGATCTTTAATTAATTTGCTGGGGTTTTGTGTATTCCTTTCAAAAAAGACCATCAAAATAGCATTTGAAACTCATTAGCTGTTTGACAGCGATGCGCTCATTCTTGCCATGATGCAAGGTTTCCCATTTTGATCAAAACAGGGCATGACACAAGCCACTCCGAGGCTCAGGGTGCATTTTCCAAAGGCGTGCGCCTGCCGAATTCAGCCACGCTCGCTAATGGAAACTGTCTGGAGAAGAAACAAGCATCCAGTCCTTGCAATTGCAGAGGAAATGTCTAGTCTTCTTTGATTGAAATCTAATTTAAATCAAATTTGAAATCTAATTTAATCATTGTCCTATGTATTGTAATATAAATAGTGTGCAGAGATGCAGCTCAATATGTGCATTTTATGTAATAATTGTGTTTTAACTATGTTGTAACTCACCTTGAGCCATGAAGGCAGGCAGGTAAGAAATAATAATAATAATAATAATAATAATAATAATAATAATAATTATTATTATTATTATTATTATCATCTCCAAACCTGGAGGCAGGCCTTCCTATTAGCCAAAGGTGAGGAATGCTGGGCACTGCAATCCAATTACATCTGGATGGCCACATGATTCCCATTGCCGCTGTTAACAATGGCTTGGATTCTATTGTTTGTCCCAACTAGACCAGACCCATCAAATCTTTGGGATTTACCTATATTGAATCAGTGAGTCTACTGTAGTGTTAGACTAGGACTCCAGGAGACTGGAGTTCAAATCCTCCCTTAGCCATGGAAACTCATTTGGTGACCCGGGACAAGTCCCACTCTTTCAGCCTCAAAGGAAGACAATGGCAAACCTCTTCTGAACAAATCTTGCCAAGAAAATCCCATGATGGGTTTGCCTTAGGGACCGAAAGAACATGTCTTGCTCAAGGTCACCCAGAGAGTTTTCAAGGCTGAACTGGGGTTTAAACCCTGGGCTTTTGGAGTCCTAGTCCAGCTCTCAAAAGACTCACCACACTGGCTTTCAATTGCAATTAGATTTGCATTAAAAGGGCTTCATGCTTCCTTTCCTGAGCTTGGAAAAGGTACTTTTTAGTTAGGCCACATTCCCACTTACAAGCAAATAGCTCTTTGCGAACCGAATCGATGGGTTGGTTCGCCAGCGGAGCATGGGTCACACTATGTTTGCCCCGATTGCATTTTCTTGCTGCAGAATAGAATAAAATAACCCACTTGTGGTTCACATTCACGAATGAGTCGATTCAAAATGGGTGTGATCCAGCTGGCCAATGGGCAAATTTAAATCGATTCTGATCCGGATCTGGTTTACACTTGCATGGAATCGATTTATCCAAAAAGATTTGGAAAAAATCAGCGTCAAAAAGATGTGGGTTAAATGGGGCTAGCGCATGGCCCCCATCTCTCAATCGCTTTTTGGTTCAAATGTGAACGAGGTTCATTTAAACCGGTTCAAACCGATTTGCGATTCGGTTTAAAAGGTAGTGGGAATGAGGCTTTAGATTCTCCAGTGATCACACTGCTTGGAAGAATTTGGGGAGCTGTAGTCTGTAGCATTGTGTCCCCCCCCCCCCATGCTCCAATTTCGGTCTCTTTCCCTGAATAAATCTCCATTTGAATAATAATAATCCCCTTTGCCCTCTGAACGGTGGCAATGATCTGGATTCCTCCAAGTTTCCCTGGGTTCCCCTTCAGAGAGTGGAAGCTACAAACCTGTGCCGAATGAGAAGTGACACATGGGGCATAATCAGTCTCAGGCCATTTATGTTTACAGGCGTGTCTAAATACCGTGTTAAAATTGTCACTCTGACTTAGAGAGGATGGGGGTTTTGTTTCTTTTTGTTAGTTCCACCCCGTCCCCCGGTCTCTAAACATGCACGCTCCTTCTTTCAAACACCAGGGCTCTTCTGTGAAAAACAAATTGGACATGAAGCAGCATCACCGGCACACTCCTCGCCCATGGAGACTTCTCCAGTATGAACAGAGGAAGTCCCTTATGATTATCTTGCGTCTTGGTTAAGACTCAAAAGCATGCTGGATACCACCACATGGGTGGTATTTTGAACATAAGGAAGACCATGTTGGATCAGAACAAAGCAGTATTTAGCCCAGTGGGTTCCCAAACTTTGGTCCTCCAGACACTTTGGACTTCAGCTTCCAGAATTCCTGACTGTTGGCTAAGCTTCATAGGACTTTGAAATCCAAAGCATCTGGAGAACCAAAGTTTGGGAGCCATTGATAGCCCAATATGTTCACACAATGGTCGGTCGCCAGAAGGATATGAGGCCAAGTGTGCCCTCCATCTCACATTCTCCAGCAAACTTGCTTTGACTGAAGATGATAGGCAGCCATCCTTATTAGTTATTGATGACCCTACCCTTCCATGAACCTTTGTAATCCACTTCAAAGACACCCAGACTAGCATCTGTTACTACATCTTGTGGCACTGAACCCCACAGTTTAACTTAAAAAGAACTTTTTTATCTCTCCTAAATTCAGCTTCAGTGGATATTTTGGTATTATGAGATTGAAGGTAAACCTTCACCTCCTCTCCAAAATGCTTAATACCATCAGATTAGTTTAGAAAGAATCATGTCTATCCAAGAACGTATTTCTTCTAGAAATGTTCCTAAATTCTTATTTTTCTGTCTGGGGTTTGGTGCTTTCAAACTCACCATCCTAAGATGGGCATCTCCACTGTGATGGGAGCAAAGGCTCTGATAGATCCATTGGACTTCATTCCAGTAATAATTTCACAGATTCCATTCCCTCCAACAAGAAATAGGGCAGCTCCATTGAACAGGGAGCTCTGCGTACCTGCACAGGACTCATATCTGTAAGAAATTCCCACTCTTGGGCAAGTTTCTGTAGACATAGGCTGGATCTGCACTGCGGAAATGACCCAGGTTGACACCACTTTCACTGCCGCAGCTCAATGCTATGAAATTTTGGGAATTGCAGTTCAATGTGGCACCAGAGTTCTCTGAGAAAGAATGCTAAATGCCTCCCAAAACTACAGTTCCCAGAATTCCATGGTAGTTAAAGTGGTGTCAACCTGGATTATTTCTACAGCCTCAGAAGTCTCCTTTTGCACCATTAAGAGTAGGTGATCATGCAACAACAGGATGGGTTGTGTTTGACCTTTCTTGGGATTTTTTTCCCAACACACCAAAAATAGAAGCGTCCTTTAAAACTAAGCATCTCCGAGGGACATAATGACCCTGAGGCAGATGAAATCACTTAAGAGTTTTGAAAACTGGCAGCCTTTTCCCTTTAAATTACATGGCGTAACTCTATTCTGCGGGAAGCAATTATATTGTCGTTCTTTTTCCCCCCACGCAGCCTGGGCCCACGGGTCCTTCGTAGGTTGAGTGAATCAGGAAGCTTTTAAAACATAACAAAACAAAAACCTGGATTTGGAGAAAAGACGACGGGACGGAAAACCATTCTGCATGGCACTGCCAATGAAGACCGCAAGAAAAAGGAGGAACCAGAGTCATGTCGGAAGGAGAACACCTTTCTTATGTGGAAAGCGTGAAACCTTGGGATTTTTATGGATGGGAGTGAATTTATTGAGGATATGATGACATAAAATTATGGATGGGGCAACGTTGTGTTTCATAATGGTTAAGATGTGGGACTGGCACTTGGGAGATTCTGGTTCAAGTCCTCACCGAACCATAAAACTCAATGTATGGCTTTTGGTCTGCCTCTCTCAGCATGTGGTAAAGTGAAGTGGGTTCGGTGTTCCCAGGTGCATCTACACTGTAGAAATAATGCAGTTTGACACCACTTGAACTGCCATGGTTCCATCCTACAGAATCCTGGGATTTGTAGTTTGGTGAGGCGCCAGCCCTCTTTAGCAGAGAAGGCTTTAATAATAATAATAATAATAATAATAATAATAATAATAAATTTATATATATTTCCCACCTCTCCCTATGTATCGAGATGAGATTACAACCGGATAAAATACAATAAACAATAAAAAACACCATACGGAGAGTGTACAATGGTAATTCCAATAAAAACATTAACCCTCCCATAATATAACAAATTAAAAAGAAATGGTCTCCCTAATCATGGTCAATGAGTTGGAACATCGGAGTAGATGGGATTATTTTATATAGGGTCAGATGGGAAGACTACAGACCCCAGGATTCCATAGCATGGAGCTACAGCACTTAAAGCGGTGTCAAACTACATTATTTCTACAGTGTAGAGGCACCCCTAGTTACAATAATAAGGTGGGATCTTGGCCTATGATTCCTATAGAATGGGAGTTCAACTTTATAATATGTTTTTTCCACTGAGAAGACTTGCCACAGTTCATTGTGGCAGTGCTATGAAGCTGGCCATTGCCTGGAAAGATATTCCTGTTCAGCCTCAGCTAAATGGCTTGACTCATGTTGGGTGGATTGTGATGAGAATAACCACTCCGCAACCCCAAGGATCTCATTCCCTGGATGGAAAAGGCCAGCGACTCTTCTAAACTGTGGTCGAAGCCCCGATCCCAATCCCATGCTTGCCCTGCCTTCAAAATTCACCCGCATGAATGGGCGCCTTTGTAGTACGGAAACAGAGATTACAATGGGCTCCTTCTCAGCTCGCCAAGCTATCACTTACTAAGGAGTCAACAAGCCAGGCTTGGTGCTGCACGAGAAGGAAGACAGCAATTTCTTAGTGGTTTCGCTGGCATGGCTGAAGCGATCGTGCAACCAAGGCCTCACACTCCAGACCAGTGTCTTCCCAGCTGTTTCTCCCCAAGAGCTGGGAAGAAAAGCAAGACCTCAGACGTATGTTTTCCAAGCCAAGCCAATGGACCCATCCCGAATTCATCTTTTCAAAACAGGCGTCTTGTTCATGCTCATTTCTGTAGCATGACGTGCCATATTTCTTTTTAAAATCCCCTTATTCTGGCAAGGTTGGTGCCATTTCCCGTCTAAAATGCTCTGCAAGGTGATCTTCAAGGCTGTGCTGCGAAAGATGGAAAATGGCGAAGGAAATTCTGTGGCTGTTACAAATAAAGCAAGCTAAGCATGTTTTACTAAATGTCCTGAATTTGCAGAATTTCTCCCATTGTTGCCAGTCCTGGGGAGGTCCTGAAATAGGCTGAGGTTAAAACCTCTCCCTAGTTCCAGTGATCTGGGGATGTACCCGATATACTCGACTATAAGTCGACCTGATGTATGCTTGGGTGACTATGTCCATAGACATGCACATCTGCACATGTGTCTCCTCCTCCAGCTGCCTACCTTTGGAGTCATAAACATTGTCCACCAATGCTGTACAGGCAACCTGTACACCTCTGTCCCGCAGGACTGAAGAAGGGAAGGAACATCTTGAAAACGGAGGTTAGTCAAGGACCTACATCAAGAACATCTTGGGTCAAAGCTATCCAAAAGACCTTGATCTAATCTGCACTGCAGAAATACTGCAGTTTGACACTACTTTAACTGCTGTGGCGCAGTGCTTTGAAAACTTGAGATCTGTTGCTCTCTGAAACAGAAGACTCGATATCCCAGCAAACAGCAAATCCCAGAACTCCATAGCATTGAGCCATGGCAGTTAAAGCGGTATCAAATGGCATTAATTCTCCACTGTAGATGCAGCCTAAATGCTCAACTGAAGTTTTAAGTTACTGTAATGCTAGGAATTTGGGGACGGAAGGAAAAAGTTGAAGGGATGTAGAATTCTTATTGATGGGGCAGTAGTCTCCATTTGCCTCCCTGTAACTGTATTAACTACCTCCGACTTGTGTCTAGTGTCCAGGTACAAACATGTACTGTCCAGGTACGAACATGGGACATATGTGTTTCTGTCCTCCTAAGAAAGGAACAGACCGATGGTCTTTGGAGGAACATCTTGAGGCCTCTGCTACTGTTTTCCAGCATCCGCTGCTTGAGTCAGATTCCTCAGGCTTCTTCGCAGTGGGGTCTGCTTTTGCCCTTCTGTTATTCTCCTTTTATGAGACAGGGTCCATGACACAGAAAGGAGTGGGATCCAGTCCAATTTTCCTGAAGGCATAATGGACCCAATTGCATGAGAAGGGAAGACTGTTGGAGAGGAGGAGGGATTGATCATCCAAGACTTTTGAAGAGCTGACTTTCATTTATTTTTCTTTCCCGAGCTTTGAGATGGGGAATGAGGAAGAGAGGTTTGTTCTTCCAGAAGATTTATTTCATTACATCTGCAACAAGTCAGGAAGA
This sequence comes from Sceloporus undulatus, assembly GCF_019175285.1. Lineage (NCBI taxonomy): Eukaryota > Metazoa > Chordata > Lepidosauria > Squamata > Phrynosomatidae > Sceloporus > Sceloporus undulatus. The sequence goes on along the minus strand of NC_056529.1, from coordinate 19,534,305 downwards.
GATCAGAGTCATGAGAGAGGGTCCCCCCCCAACCTTTTTCTCTCCTCTTTTCCCTTTTTGGTTCGAGGGCCCTGCTTAGAACAAAGCTTGGTTACTTGAGATAAACAAAAGGAGAAAGAAGGAATTATCAAAGGGCAAGTTGGTGGCCACAGACTCCGTTGTATGGATTTTCCTTATGAACATGGGCAGCGTAAGCCAAATTCAAACCAGATTGACCTCTTCTGGATAACTGGCAGACTGGGGATGTGAGAAGCCACATGGTCTGAACCATTCCACAGTCATGAAACAGGACTTCATACCTTGGGCTTATGAAGATCCAAACTTTATTTATGCTTAAAAGAACATGTTCCTAGACCTCATGGCTATTTGGTAATTAATACCCAGCAAATATGAGCATTGCTAACAAGTGCTGGTTGCAGAGAGCATACAATTCCTATGTTGCAACAACTCTACCAGGCACAATTCAAAGTGCTGGTTATAACCTATAAAGCCCTATATGGGTTGAATCCAGGCTCTTTAAAGTTCTTATATTCCCATATGAGCCTTCTTGAGCTCCAAGATCTGCAGTGGAGGGCCTTCTCTTTTCCTCATAGCGTCCACAGGTTGGTGGAAACACAAGAGATAATAACAACAACAACAACAACAACAACAACAACAACAACTTTTGGCATCCATGGATTTTGGTATTTATGGGGGATCCTGGGATCCAATGCTGGTGGATATCAAATACTCACTACAATACTGTTTAAATCCCAACTTTATAGAGAATATAGTGGATTCAAGACAGCCGAAATGCAAATTCTGTTTCATGCAGTTGGATTGTGAATTTATGGGACTCATTGCCACAAGAAAAGAGAGCTGAGAAATGTCACTTTCTTAATACTATGTCTCTCTATCGCCACACCCATCAGGACCACTGTTAAGAACTACCAAAGCTAGGTCTTGGGTAATTATGAGCCCCCAAAAGTAACTTTTCCAGGTTCAGTTCAGTTGCAGTGTCAATCACCTATCTTAAATGATTTGTCTGTAAAAGTGGATGAGACAACGCCAATGTTCATCATTTATGACGTTCGAGGGTAATCTTCGTGTTAAGAGAAAATGTTTCTTGGAATATTAGTTTTCAAATTACCTTACTTCTACTATAACTTTATTATTAATAGCAGTGGGCCATCACAGTTCAGTACATCGGAATACAAGACGAATGTAAAAATACAAACAGGATTGATATGGCATTTATATCCATCGTACAGGGAAAAAACCAAAACTATTACAATTATGATTTGTAGTAAATCCTTCTCTTCTAACTGATCCAATCCATTCTTCTATGTGAATAACTATTGTGTGCTTCTTTTAATGGGCAGCCAAACCTGGAAAAGAAGAAGAAAGAGAAGGAGGAGGATTGTATTTGTTCTCATTTGAGTCAGGGGTCTTAACTTTCAGTTCCGTTATGCTTTGTTGTTACTATGAACATCTAAACAAATTGCTGATATCAATAGTAGTAATATTATTTATTTTGCTATTATTTTATTGCAGTTAATAATAATAAAAACAACAGTTCTCTGAAGGTCTTAGCATCAGTTTTGTTTTTCCATCATTGTTACAATTTATGGGTTAGATCCATTTGCTGGTCCCATCTAGAATAGACTCATTGGTCTACTGGAACTTACATAAGTGTTGACTTTGTCGTTGTTGTGTTGTGTGTCTTCAAGTCATTTCCAATGTATGGCCATCCTAAGGCAAACCTATCATGAGCTGAGAGTGTGTGGCCCACCCAAAGTCACCCATTTGGTTTCCATGGCCAAGCAGGGAATCGAACCCGGATCCCCAGGGTCATAGTCCAGCGCTCAAACTACTATACCAAAATGACACTGAGTATTGACTTACTATTCAGAAACTGATTCACAGTGGGTCTACTTGGACATGAAACCCACTGGGTGCCCTTGGGCAAGTCACACACTCTCAGCCTCAAGGGAAGGCAATGGCAAACCTCCTCTGAAGAAATCTTGCCAAGAAATCCCCATGATAGGTTCAACTTAGGGTCTCCATAAGTCAGAAGCAACTTGAAGACACACAACAACAACAACAACAACAACAACAACAACAGATCCACCATAATTGCAACAGACAATAGCATTTAGCTGGGAACCGCGAGACTCTCCAGACAGCGACGAACTGCAACTCCCATCAGACCTAGTCAGCATCCACAATGGTGAGGAACATTTGAGTTGTGGTTCATATGATTCCCATCCTCATCGAGTCCTAAATAATTTTTATAAGGATAAAAAATGATTATAAGTACTCTAGTGATGAAGTTGAAGCAACACTTGGGAGCAACGTTACACTGAGCATGCAGTCTTCAAGTCGCTAATGAACCGTGATGCTAAAAGGAATGTAAACCAATTCAACAGGATTTGCTCAATTAAATGACAGCCATCCCCATTGTTTGGAATATGTCTTTCAGGAGTGTTATGGAACTCCCATTATGAACTTTATTTAGCAGGCATTTCGACGAAGCTTTGGCGTCATCAAGCAGGAGAAGAAGGAGACAGTGACTCTCATAAAAATAAAGGGAAGAGGCAGACATTCAGAAAAGCAATCTCAAAACTAAGATCCCCTTCACACTACATATTTATAACAGTACGGTTCTGCTTTAACTGCCATGGATACATCCTATAGAATCCTGCATGTGTATTGTGTGACTTCAAGTTGTTTCCAACTTGCGGCAACCCTAAGGTGAACATATCATGGGGTTTTCCTAGCAAGATTTGTTCAGAGGAGGTGCCATTCTCTTTCCCTGAGGCTGAGAGTATGTGACTTACCCAAGGTCACTCACTGGGTTTCATGGCGGAGCTGGGAATTGAACCCTGGTCTCCAGAGTTGTAGTCTAACACTCGAATTACAATGCCACACTGGTTGCAATATATCACTGTATAGCATATATCATACAGTGCCACACTGGTTGCAATATATCATTTGAGGAAGCACTAGAGCTCTCCAACTGGGAATTCCAAATGCTCCTCCTTAAATGTGTAAATCCTTTTCTAGACATCTTTCTGGAACACCTCTGAGGGATGGATGACCTTCTTTGTAGACTAACAATAGTGTATAGTTGTGTACATTGTGGAAAGAGCGCTCAGGAAATGTACAGTAGTTCTCAGTCTTTGTTTGGAACAAACAACATTCCTTGTTTGGAAGGGATGTCATATTGAGGATGGAGCGAGCTTGTTTTCTGCTGCTCCAGAGACTAGGACATGGAGCAACGGATTCAAAATACAGGAGAAGAGGTCCCACTTAAACCTTAGGAAGAACTTCCTGATGATGAGATCTGTTGGACGGTGGAATAAAATGCCTTGGAAAAAGTCTCCTTCTTTGGAGGTCTTTACACAGAGGCTGGATGACCATCAGTTGAAAATGTTTTGATCATGTCCTTGGGGCCTTTTCCAGTTCTATGTTTCTATGGTTCTACTATGAGCTTCTAGAATACCTGACAATTTGTGGGAGCAGAGGTCTGAAACATCTGAACAAGGACATGATCAAAACCTCTTCAACCGATGGCCATCCAGCCTCTGTGTAAAGACCTCCAAAGAAGGAGACTCTTTCCAAGGCATCTTATTCCACCATCCAACAGATCTCATCATCAGGAAGTTCTTCCTAAGGTTTAGGTAGGATCTCCTTTCCTGTATCTTGAAGCCATTGCTCCATGTCCTAGTCTCTGGGGCAGCAGAAAACAAGCTCGCTCCATCCTCAGCATGACATCCCTTCAAACCAAGGAATGTTTGTTCCAAACAAAGGCATGTTTTCTTCCATTTGTCCCCATGTTTTCAGTTCTGGAGTGAGAACATTTCTTCCATATGCTTCCATCGGACAGACGCATGGATGGTGGCGATAGGGTTTCCCTTCACTGTTATGACTCCATTGACATGGATCCCTATATGGATCCCTCTTCCCTTTCAGAAGGGTCCTTGTGAAGGTTTCTTTTTTGGAGGTTAGAATAGCATTTAGAGTTTCGGAAGGTCCTCAACGTGGTTTTAATTTGCTCGCCTTGTTTTTTAAAGACTTGTGTTGGAAAGGAGAGAACAGAATTGGACGATCCTGCCTGAAGAGTTAACACGGTCACTTGGCTGATTTTCTAAAAAGCTGCGCCAAACGTTACAGCACCAAATAACAGTGCTCCGAAGATTGGTCCGCACAACATAATAATTTTAATCTTCCACTCAATACAACTGGTACTTTATGGCTAAATATAGAGCTGTAATGGTGGACTATCTGATAGAGGAGGCCAAGAAATATTCAGCCCCAGCTTTAATTGCAGGATGAAACTGCTTAAGGTTTATTGCGTGGTTCTTGGGGCTCGACGTTGAGGTAGAGAGGACTTCAGCGCTTACCGAAAATCTGGACACTGTCAAAAAGCCTTTGTTGCTGTCCCATTCCCCCCCCCCCCCATGCATTTCTATGGTCAAATCTTGATTATTAGGAGCGCACTAAATGCATCGATTTGATACCACTTTAAGGAAAACTTTGAATAGGTTGTTTGGTGAAGTGCATAGAATGATATTCTAGAACAGTGGTCCTCAAAGTCACCTTGTTGACTTATGGCAACACCATGAATTTACTAGGTTTTTCTTTGGCAAGGAGTACTCAGAGGTTGCCTTTCTTTGAAATAGAGCCTGGTATTTCTTGGTGGTCTCCCATCAGAGTGCTAACCAGGGCTGAGCCTTCTTAGCATTTCTGACTCACAATGATTTAACAACAGCGGTGTCAAAATATGACTCCCCTCCCACCTAAAATTATTCTGGCGAAAGGAAGATAATGCATTGATAACTACGAGGCTGTTGGAAAAGCCCAGTTTGAGTACTTAAAATGAATTCCCAGATTCAGAATTCTTTACATTATTTAATTTCTAATGACACACTTTGATTCTAATTAGTGGACTTATTAGTGGACTCGATTCTAATTAGTCGAATTAGCGGACCTATCTCCAACTCAGGTTCAGCACCATGGAGAGTGTTTTTAAACTTATCTATCTATCTATCTATCTATCTATCTATCTATCTATCTATCTCAGCGGTTCTCAACCTGTGGGTCGTGACCCCTTTGACTCTTTCACAGGGATCACCTAAGACCCTCAGAAAACACATATCTTTGATGGTCTTAGGAACCAAGACACCGCTTCTCTATGGTTGAGGGTCACCACAACATGAGGAACTGTATTAAAGGATTGCGGCATCAGGAAGGTTGGGAACCACTGATCTATCTATTTAATTTATTATTATTATTATTATTATTATTATTATTATTATTATTAATATATTTATATGTTTTAATATTGTTGTACTGTTTTTAAATTGTGTTCTTTTATACTTGTTGTTAGCCGCCTTGACTTTGGGAGAAAGTACAATATTATTATTCTGATGGGACACAGGGCAGGGGCCCTCCAGCAGATATACCTTGGGAAGAATAGTGCCTTGAAATAGTGCCTTGGGTAGCTGTGTTTGGTGAGAATAGCTCCTTCGACTATCTGAACCCCAAGTGGTTGGTCATGACTAGCATCTTGAATTCGGACCAGGAAAGTATTGGCATCTTTAGTGCAATGTTTTAAAGCTGATGTAACATGAGTTCAGCTCTCCCATGGCTGCTGCTCTCTTTTCTTTCTCCCTCCTTAAATCCCAAAAGCCAAGCCTTGCCTTCGGCTGAGGAGGTGGTGGCAAGGGCCTTCTAGAAGAAAAGGCTGATAAAGAGCGGAGGGCAGTGGAGAGAGGAGGCCAAGGGGGGGGGAACGTGACAGGAGAAGGAGGTGGTGGAAGCATGGAGCACCTGTCAAGGCCTCTTGAAGGCTTAGCCGAGTGCTGACAGACAAATGGTGAGATGAATCAGGCGCCACTGCAGGCCAAGGAGGCTGAGATGTGGCTTTCATCTCTGGCTGCTGGAGCAGCTTGGGGAGAGGCGAGAGATGTACGCTTGTCTGTGTGTGGTCAGAAGGCTCTTCCAGGTGGAGATGAGCAAAGCCTGGCTACAATCTTCTTCTCCTTTTTGGACTACAACTCCCAGAACTCCCCTGGGAGAGGATGAAGATGAAGAGTCCATGTTGCTAGCCTAAGGGACTTGCTGAGCTGTGAAATGGTCCTGGACCTCACTGGTGATGATGATGATGCATCCACACTGCACCATTATAGCAGACTTGTATAATGGTGCAGAGTGGATACATCATCATCATCACTGATGGGGTACAGGACCATTTCATAGCTCAGCAAGTCTCTTAGGGCCCAAACAGACACCCAAAATAAAGCTGTTTCAAGTCACTTTGGAGGTATGTTGTTTAAATGATGCATGCGTCCTAAGAGTCCAGAAGCCACACCAAAGCCATGCTCCGGTCCTAAGGAGTGGAGCGCAGCTTTGGCGCAGCTTCTGGCAGCTTAAGATGCCTGTGTCATTTAAACAGCATGCCTCCAAAGTGACCCGAAGCAGCTTTATTTTGCCCTGTCTGTTCAGGCAATGTGTGTTTATATTTATGCTCACTGTATGTGTGTTTATATTTATGCTCACTGTATATCCCACCTCCAAGACACACAGCAGGGAAAAAGATCTAGTTTGAGACCCCTTGCCTCCATGCTATGGAAGCTTGGGAATTGCAGTTTGTTGTGGCCCCAGAGCTTTCTGAGAGATGTCTCACCAAACTACAAATCCCAGGATTCCACAGCACAGAGCCCTGGCAGTCAAAGCAGTGTCAAACTGGATAATTTCTGTAGTGCGGATGCAGCCTGAGCCATCTTCAGAGAAGAAACCCAGCATGGATTAGGACTCTGTGACTTGAAGGCACACAACACACAACAACAGCAAGAATCTTTGGAGACAGCACAATCAAAGCAGATTATTATTAATATTAATATTAAAGTAGTGCCTGTTTTCCTTTTGAAACTCTGGGTTTCTACCTATATAAATAAGATTATTATTATTATTATTATTATTATTAATTATTATTATTTTCCTTCCTGGGCCTGATGGGGGCTAAAGCAAGGAGACCTTTGAAAGAGCCATCCTTTTTGCTCTCCGAAACTGTCTAGTCTGGAAATGCACAGTTTTAGAGGCAGCAACAGAAGAAGAAGAAGGGAAGGGAAAGAAGAAGGAAAAGGAGGAGGAGGAGGAGGAGAAAAATCAGGCCATGCTAGTGGTCTGTTTGTAATCTCATCCCCCTTTTCATTAACATAAACACGACTTTAACCCAAATATACAGGGCCACCTACCAAGTTGAGGGAACTGATGGAGAGAGAAAGAGAAAAACACACAGAGAGAGTTTCTCTGCCATGGCTTTGGGACTGGATGAAGGATATCCATGGCTCCATCCGCACTGCAGAAATAATCCAGTTTGACACCGCTTTAGCTGCCCTGGCTATTGTGTGTTCTGTATAGCCTGGAAATGGTACTTTTGTGAGACATTTAGCCTTCTCTGTTGAACTACAGCAATTGTAGCTTTGCTGCAGGGATCCAAATACTTGGGCTGCACTGGACTCAGATCCCAGCTATCAGTCCTTCCTTCCTTCCTTCCCTGGGACTGACTTTCTCCAGATCCCAGATATTAATTTCCACCATCCTCTTTCGGAGGAGTAATACTTCACCTTGATCCAGAACAGATATCTTCTTGCACAAGAGTATACAAAATAGAAGGGAAAAATTAATTTCCAGGGATTTGTTCTATATTAATATTTCTTGGTTGGGAAGAAGAGTGTTTCCTGCTTTGTTTCACTCCAAGGTCCCAGAAGGAAGGATGCAACTCTGGACCTGTTTAGATCAGCAGGTGCCTCCTGCAATTTGTAATCCCTCTCTAGTCCCAATCCACACTGCAGGAATAACCTGGTTTGAGACCGCTTTAGCTGCCCTGGCTCGGTCTTGGGAATTGTGGGTTAGTTTTGCACCAGAGAAGGCTAAGTGTCTCATAAAACTATAGCTCTCAGAATTCTGACTTCAAGCAGCCTAAAACTGGGTTATTTCTGCAGTGTGGATTGGACCTCTGCTCATATCTCCAGAGAAATAAAGTCTTAACACTGCAGAAATAATCCAGTTCGAGACCGTTTTACCTGCTCTGGCTCAGTCCTGGGAATTGTAGTTTATTTTTGCACTAGATCCCTTTGATAGAGAAGGCTAAATGTCTCATAAAACTACAGTTCCCAGAATTCCCTAGCATTCAGCCAGGGCAGTTTAAGCGGTCTCAAACTGGATTATTTCTGCAGTGCAGATGCATGGTGTTCGACACCACTTTAAATGCGGTAAGGCATCCTGGGGTTTGTAGTTTTACCAGGTCTTTTGTAGTCATCAGACTACAAATCCCAGCATTCTGTAGGATGAAGCCATGGCAGGGGAAAAGTGGTGTCAAACTGCATTATTTCTACCGTGTAAATGCATCCCTTGTCTCCACTTTTCCAGGGATTCAGCCCCATGGGAATCAGACCCAGGAAACGGGGATAACATGGCATTTTATATGTTAAATTAAATTAAATTAAATTAAATATAAAATATAAAATATAAAAATTAAAGATGGCAAGTTTTCCAGCTTCGCAAAAAGTGGACTATTTCCCTTCAGGATATTGCAGCCTGGAAGTGCGTTTCCCCACAAAAACAAACCCTCAGAGCTCGAAAAAGTTACTTTTTGGGTGAATTGCAAAACCCGAGTTTAGGGTTAGGCTTCAGCACCTTGGACAGTAACTCTCGAATTCATAGTAAAACCCAGAGCAGATTCAGAGACTCTCCGGAACTCCCGTCTTTTGCGTGATTTGTCAAAAGTAACTTTGCCAAGTTGTGTCAAAAACGAAGCATGCTCGTTATTTCAGGTTTCCTTTATGGACAGTGCGTTCTGGATATTCGCTGCTGTATATTCGTTCAGTTCTTTTGCAGCCCTTCGGAGGCTTTGCTTTGCAACTAGTATTCGTGTGTGTGTGTGTGTGTGTGTGTGTATACATATTATATATATATATAAAATTTTATATATATATATATATATATACACACACACACACACACACACACATATATATATATTTTATTTAAAATAAGACATATATATATATATATATAATATATATTATATTGTGTGTATATACATATATACACAATATATATCTTTTATTTAAAATTGTGTGTATATATCTATATCTATCTATATATATAGATATAACATTTTGTTTGTTTATGTGTGTATACACATATACATAAACACATACACATACATATATATATTATTTAAAATAATATATAATAGTGTATATATTGTGTGTATACACACACACACATATATCTTTTATTTAAAATTGTGTGTGTGTGTGTGTGTGTGTGTATATATATATATAATATTTTGTGTATACACACACACATATATATCTTTTATTTAAAATTGGGTGTGTGTGTGTGTGTATATATATATATATATATATATATATATATAATATTTTGTGTGTACACACACACAGTCTTTTATTTCAAATGCCCAGTTAACTAGAAAAGGTAGCAAAAGGCTCAATGCAAAGCAAAGGGGATGCAATGAGATTTCTTTCTCTCCTTAGAACCAGACAAAGAGGAGGGCAAAGAAACTCAGAACTCTCACATTTCGGGGTCCCTTCCCACTCAGTCCTCGGTTGGACCCCA
>NC_056529.1:19503732-19522093 GCF_019175285.1 Sceloporus undulatus | reverse complement strand
CTAAGAGAGAGAGAGAGCGCGAGCAGGGAGGAGAGAGAGGTAACCGGGCGAAGCTCGTATCATAAAAGATATATTAATTAACATAAATAAATTTTATATATTTTAATATTTGAATTTATTTATATAATTATATTAAATAAAATCTATATTAAATATATTAATAAATATATTATTTAATATATTTAATATACTATATATTAAATATGTTAAATATGATTACTATATTAAATGGTTTTATCAGATGAGATCGAATTCTTCCCAGGTATTACATTTTCACCGGATATAAATATCATATTCGGGATGTCAAGCTTGATTTTTTTTAAAAAGAATAAGACATTTTTCTTGTTTAAAAAAGCCCAAGATTTATGGAAAGCTTTCTTAGGAATTAAAGCATAAAAGGAATAAAATGTGGATTTTCTTTCTTCGGTTTTCAATGGAAACTCCATCAGAAATAAAGAGAACCACAACCCACTTTTTGCAACACACATAAAAACCAGTTTTTCATGAACTCTGGGCATTTTTTTCGGGATATCGATCCAGTTCGATTCCCCAAACCAATTCTGTCATTGTCTTTCACATCTTGTACAAGATATGGATATAAATAAGATAGAAAGCTACATATGTATATATTGATGTATACATCCTATATAATATATATACACGAATATATAATATTAATATATAATATATATGGAATAAAATATAGATAAAAAGCTATATATTATATATAGATGTATTCACGATATATAATAGATATAGATTAAGATATGGTATTAATATGGATAGAAAGCGATATATTATATTGGATGTATTCACGAATATATATATTGATATATAACTATGATAGAAAGCTATAATATTATTATAATATTATATAATTTATGGATTGTATACACGTATATTAATATATATATCTATATGAATATCTAGTAGAAAGCTGTATATTATATCGGATGTATACATGCATATATATCTATATATATATATGGATATATAGACATGTAGATAGAAATCGCTATCTCTATTTATGTTGGTATTATATCTATATATATATATCTATATGGCCGTTTCTACACACCACACACACACACACACATATAGTATATCTATATATATGGATATGAATTATAAATATAGGTAGACAGCTTATATATTATATATGGCTGTATACACGCATATATCGAGCTAAATAATAGAAAAACACCACACATACCACCAATAAATGTTATATAAAACCATATGATTAGAACTCTTATATTATGTTATATATTAATTTTGGGTGTGTATAAATTTCACCTTTTAGCCATACTGAAGTAAAGGTTGACTAAAAGGTACACAACACACTCGTTTGTTTGTTAAAGAAACGATTATTATTAATATACAATGCTCTTAACCTTAGAGGCTTAAAACCACCCACTGTAGTTTGTTTATATATATATTATATATATTATAATCTATATTATAATATATATATTTATTATCTATATATGATATGAGAGAGAAGATTAAACACACGCAGCCCAGCATCCATCTGGTTACAAAAGACGACAACCCACCCAAAGGCTTGAAGAATAGGAAAAAATCGGTTCTTTACTAGACGTTCCTTTCCTTTCCCTGAAAGTAACTGGACTTTCTTTTCTCCCAATGGCTTCCGGCGAGCATCCAGTTCAGAGGAAGTCAACGAAAATCATTTAGTACAGTATTGGGAGGCTTGGAAAAGCTTATAGGGAAAAAGAAAAGGGAAAAGAAAGAGAAGTTCCTTCTTTGACACGGTTGAAAACCCGCATTCAGACGACACGACGGTGACTCGAGTCACAAAGCAAACTCTCGACTGGAGGCCCTGGGTTTCCACAACAACCACATTATAAACTTAGACAACACATGCATATAAAACTTCTATATCTTATAGATCTCATCTACATTATGAACTTATCTCTCTATCTCTATCTCTCTATCTCTCTGTTGGTAGAAATATACGCTTATCTAGATTATAACTACAGATCCCTGCATTCATAAAGAGTCCCAACAACTATGTCTACAAGGACATCAAAACTCATGCCTTAGAAATATTGGGGGGCTGATTTTCTGATTATGTCCTATTGATAGATTTATATTTCAAACTCAAGCCCAATTTTGCCTGAAAAGAAGTCCCCTTCAAATCAATGGGTTGGTTTGTTAGCATTATTAAAAGAGGCTTTGGACGCCTTGGTGACAGAGAAAAACCAATAGCTTCAATATATAAGAGAGAGATAAAGGTTTTCTCTGTAACCAAGGATCCAGTCTCAAGTCTTCCATGCAGAGTTCACTACTACTATCTTATCACACACACATCTATCTACTACATATCTATCCATCTATCCATTGCTTTTTCTGGTGCCCAAAGTCTCTTCCTATGCATGAGTTTCATCTGTCTACCTACTATCTATCTATCTATCTATCTATCTATCTATTGCTTTTTCTCTGATGCCCAGGTGTGCAAAAAGATGCCTGTCTTTTTTAAAACTCCAGCTCCTAACACACAAATCTTAAAACATCTTTTTTTCTGGAAGCCTGTGTGAAAACCTGATGATGATGATGATGGTGGCAGCAACAATAATAACTGGTCATTCCTAATGAGGAACCTGTACTCAGGACTATACTCAGTGTTAAGGACAGGGCCTGTACTCAGGGCTACTCTCTCAGGACAGAAGGGGGAGAAACAGAATGGTTCCCAATTGGGAAAAGAGTCAGACAAGGTTGCATCCTATCCCCCTCCCTGTCCGACTAATCTGGGAAACAAAAAGATGGCCAACAGATTGGAAGCAACCCATATACATTCCCCACCCACAAAAAGGGACATAGAAGAGACTGCAGCAACTATAGGGCCATAGCACTAATATCCCACACAAGCAAAGACATGCTCACAATGCTGCAACATGGGCTCCTCCATCCATCCATCCCAGATCTCCAAGTAGGGTTCAAGAAAGGAAGATGCACTAAGGACCACATTGCAAACACAGGATGGATAATTGAGAGTACCAGGGAATGTCAAAAGAAAATCAGTATGTGTTTTATAGACTATAGCCAGCCTTCGATTGCAGCATAGATCATGGAAGGCTATGGAAGGCCCTTAGATACGCAGATGATACCATAATACCAGCTGAAAACCTCATAGACCTCAAACAAGTACTAAGGAAGATCAAGGAAGAAAGTGCAAAGGCAGGCTGAATAAGAAAGCCAAAATACTGACCACAGAGAACTTAAACACATTCCAACTAGATGAAGATACAGAAATAGTGAAAGAGTTCTCCTACCTGGGACCAAACATTGATAGGAACAGGGATTGCAGCCATGAAACCAGAAGGAGGTTAAGAATGGGGCTACGAAAGAACAAGAGAAGATCCTAAAATGCAAAGATGTACAACTGAGCACAAAAGGTAGAATCATACAAGCCATCGTATCCCCTGTTATTGCCATGGATGGATGTGAGAGCTGGAGAGTCAAGAAAGGAGATAGGAGGAAAGCCAACTCCTTGGAGAGAAGAGTGCTGAGGATCCCATGGACAGCCAAAAGGACAAAGAAATGGGTCCTAGAGCAGATCAAGCCAGAAACCTCCCTGGAAGAAGCCAAGATGACCAAACTGAGGCTGTCATACTTCGGACCCATCATGAGAAGGAATGAATCCTTGGAAAAGGCAATAATGTTAGGAGAGGTAGAGGGAAGGAGAAAGAGAGGAAGGCCGTATGCCAGATGGATGGACTTTATGAAAGAGACCACAGGAACTGGGCAGAGGAATAGAGGACAGTCCCTGTTCCTATCAGTGCTTGATCCCAGATATGAGAACCCTTGTTACTATTTCTATTTCCTCCTTGTCTGGGTTGAATGTGGTCATTATTTTTGCCTGGAGGTGTCTCATCCATAGGGCCACCATGGGTCCAGACCACTCCCCAAACTGTTCCCTTTAAGGGATTCTGGACTCCAACTCCCAGGATCCCAGACCAACGTGGCTGAGATGAAACCCAACATCTCTTAAAGGGATTCCTGGTCGAGGAGTTATTAAGAACAACGAAATATTATGAATAACCATCGATGGTGTTATCATCTTCCCCATCAGGCTTTTCTGGCATGCTCCAAGAAGAAATGCATCGATCAGACCTAAAACGAAGAAGGCAGCTTTGCTGGCAGAGAAGAATGGGCTTCTGGAGCTCAGCAATTCCCAGCCTAGCAGCAAATCCCATCCAGCTCAAGGGGACCATTTTTATCCCTCTCTAGTCCAGTCCACACTGCAGAAATAATTCGGTTCGAGACCGCTTTAGCTGCCCTGGCTCAGTCTATTCTATAGGCTATTGTAGCACCAATGTAGGCTATTATCGAACTGTCAGGGCAGTTCAAGCCGTCTCAAACTGGATTGTTTTTGCAGTCTGGACTGGACCTCTGCTCGAAAGTCCTCTCGGTCCAAAACACGCTACAGAAATGATCCAGTTTGAGACTGCTTTAACTGCAGTTTCAAACTGGGTTTGTTTCTGGATCGTTTAACTTGATCACACTGCAGAAATAATCCAGTTTGAGACTGTTTCAACTGGGAATTCAAGAAACTGTAGTTTTGTAAGACATTGAGCCTTCTCTGTCAGAAAGCCCTGGCGCCACAATAAAGTGCAATTCCCAGGATTCCCCAGCATTAAAGCGGTCTCGAACTGGATCATTTCTGCAGTGTGGTTTGGACCTTACTTGCAAGTATATAGGACTGCGCTGGAAATAAGGCTGCAATCCTCTAAACCTTGATGCGATGCTACTCCGAAACAAGCCCCAATGGATTTCTTCTCCATCGCAGCCCCAGAGATTTAAGTTTAATTTTAATTTGTTTAAATTCCTTTTCTATTCCGCCTTTCCTTCAAGGCGGGACCCGAGGCGGCTCACAGCAGGAAAGCCTTATTGATTTAAATCCATCGAAACCCAGAGCACAGTCTTGCAAAACCCTCAGAGATAGCCACCGTTCAAGCAAAAATACCGTCGTTTAAACCCGTTTTAGTCCTCTCTTCACAGGCGCCCAGAACTAGGAACCTCAAGGTTTAATCATACACACCTCTCTGGATTTTAATATCACAAATCGAAATTATCCCCCCCCCCCCAAAGTCGTTCCCTTCTTCTAAGCATCCCAAACCTTTCTATCTATCTATCTATCTATCTGGCATCCGCCTTGCGCTGCTTCTGGGAGAAAGGCAGTATACAAATGAAACGAAGTGGAAGGAAATAAATTCTCTCTCTCAAACCTGGGTTAAGTTAAAACTTAGGCGAGCACAAACGCCTCCCTCGTTATCGTTAGTTACTTTTTAGCTTGCTTGCCCGAGTTGTTTTATTGTCCTTTTAAATACAGGTTTCGATAGGAGTCGAGATTTTGGGGATGGGGTTAATTTCCCCCCCTACGAACCCTTTTCATATGTGTGTGTGTGTGTGCGTGTATCATATATATATATATGTATGTATATATATATGTATGTATGTATACATACACACACACATATAATGTTATATATAATTTTATATATAATATATAAAAATTATATTTCATATTTTCAATTTTGTATTTTATATCTATCTATCTATCTATCTACACACACACATATATATAATTTTATATAGAGTATATAATATTTTATATTTTCAATTATATATATATATATATATATATATATATATATATATAATTTTACACATACATACATATTTTTTTTATACACATATAATAATATTATTATTATTAATTTGTATCCCACTTTTCTCCCAAAACAGACATATATGTGTGTGTGTGTGTGTGTGTGTTTGGGGAGAAAAGTGGGATACAAATTAATAATAATAATAACAATAATAGATGATGACGATGAGTTTGCCAAGGCCATCATCATCTGAGGCTGAGAGAGTGTGACCTGCAGTGGGCTTCCCAGTGGGAAAGTTGCTTTTAGGACTGCACCTCCTATTATCCCTTGCCAGCATGGAATGCATCCTACTCCAAAGTAACCAAGAGGAGGAGAGAATCTGAAGATCATAAAGGAACAGGTTCAAAGGCAGAAGAGGCAGTCTGGGAAGGTGTTTTTTGGACTACACCTCCCAGCATCCCCTTGCAGCAGCATAGGGCAATAGTATTCTTCCAAAAAAAAATTCTAGTCCAAGGGAAGGAGGAAGGGGAAGATAGGAGATTCTGGGAGTTGTAGTTCTCAGAGTAACATCAAAACAGAATGGGAAGGAAGACATTTTGGAGAAGTTGTTGCTTTGTGGACTGCAGCTCCCAGTATCCACCCATCAGGGATAGTGTGGTCGAAAAAAGAAACTGGACCAACGAAAGAGGTGGAAGATGTGAGATTCTGGGAGTTGTAGTCCTCAAAAGTAACTTGTTAGAACAGAGTGGGGAGGAAGAAGTTTGGGGGAAGTTACTTTGTGGACTGCAGCTCCCAGAATCCCCATGCTGCATGGGGAGTGCTGGACACTGCAGTGCAAGAAGTAACTTTTCTAGGATGAGAAGGCCAAGGAGGAGAGTCCCAAGGAAGCTTAGCTTTAGGAGTGTCTGGGAAAGAAAGCAAAAGTTACTTTCCACAAAGAGTTCCAAGAACAACCAGAGAGCAACGCAGTCCCTTTAAACTGGCTCTGAAGACTTTAATGCTTGGCTGAAAGGGGGCAAGTGGGGTGAAGCAAAGCAGTAGTAGTAGCACCCCCAGATTAAATGGGGTACTACTACTGCTTTTGCTTATCTGCAGATACAAAGGATGCATGCACCAAGTGAAATGCCTAATGGAGACATGCATTGGGGGGAAAAGTCCTGACACTGGAGAAAAACATGCATTCTTTGCCCAAACTTTGCAACTCAGAGAAGCCCAGCTAGATAAGGAAAGAGCTGCAGCTGCATCAAGGCTTAAATGTGTGGGGCGAGATGGAGGAGAAGATTTGGAAACATCCTATAATGGGGCTCCCATCCCTTCTATAATCGCTCTCTCTCCTCCTGATCCAGGCCTATAAAAATCCTCCTGAGCTTTGCCAGACCTTGCTTTTTGGGCCTGCAGAGAAAGCCAGGCCTGGGGAGGGGGAACAGACAAGCCGTGTGGCCTACATTTATTATCTGCTATGCGTGCATCCAAAAAAAGGGAAAACCATAAGAGAGGGAGTAAGGTTTCTTAAAGGCTAGTGCAATCTGAAGCAGCACATGGGACATCTTTGAGGAGTGATGCCAATGTATTCCTGCATGGCAAAGGGTTGGGTTGGATGACCCCTGGGGTCCCTTCCAGCTCTAAGAGTCTATGTATATGTATGTCTATATAGTCTATTTTTGTGTCTATATAGTCTATTATATATCAGGTTAACACTTCTGTTAGCACACAGCTGTCAAGCTTTGCAGCCTCTACAGAGCCCTGCAAAGGATGGAGGGGAAACATAGTACAAAATTCAGGTTATAAGCCCACCTTTGATTCTATGCATTTTGCCCAGGGATGCAGATTTTGTTCAAAATGCATCTTTTATCCTGAGTTAAAGGTATGCCAAGGCCTGGATGAGGAGGAAGAGGAAATGCAAAGCAGTGCTAAGGACTCCGCCTTCGCTTGCCTTTATTATATATCTCCTTTCAACATATATGTTGAATATATGAAGACTGAAAGATGTCTGGGAAGGCAGAAAGTAGTGCAAAAAAATTGTATATGGATACAAAAGCAAGGGTCAATGCAAGCAAAGCATGAATGCAAATGGGGGGGGGGGGAAACATCTTATTGTAGCCAAAATGCATCAAAAGGATGCATCCACACTGCAGAAATAACCCAGTTTGACACTGCTTTGACTGCCATGGCTGAGTGTTATGGAATATGGGGATTGTAGTTTTGTGAGATACTGTACTTATTCTTCTCTATCACAGCAAACCAGAAACCCCATGATGCCATAACATGGAGCCATGGCAGTTAAAGCAGTGTCCAAACTGCATTATTCCTGCATTCCTTCTTTTTGTGTTGCCTGGATGTTGATTTGTGCGAGCTTTGCCCTAAAAGAGAACCGAATCAATAAATATTTCATTGGCTTCCATGGCTGTCTGTGCAACAACTCTTTACTTTACTTAACCCATCCTTGCCATCCATTTAAAAAATGGGGACAGCTCTGGATTAAGGCCTGAGAGAGTTGCCTTTATGAGAGATCCAGTTTCCAATAAACCTCCCTTTCAGGGGAATGACTACATCCATCTCAGGGGCTCATGTAGGAAGAGCAATGTGTGGGTTTCTTTTCTACTTATGTTATTATTGTGTATATGTGTGTTGTGTTGTGTGACGTCAAGTCCCAAACATTTATCAGGGTGTTTTCTTGGCAAGACTTGTTCAGAGGAGGTTTGCCATTGCCTTCCCCTGAGGCTGAGAGTATGTGACAGATCCAAGATCTGGGTTTCCATGGCCTAGAAAGGATTTGAACCCTGGGCTCTAGAGTCCTACTCCAACAGCTACACCAAGCTGCCTTCTCTGTCTTTGGCCACCCTTTCCATGGCCCAGAGTCATAGTAGTCCAACCCTGAATCCACTACTTCAGGTGTAGTGTTTCCAGCCATCTATCTCATGCAACTTTATTCTTACCATCCCATACTGCTCCTCACATTCAAATATGCGTAACCTAAAAGGATTTGGTTTTATTTCTTGGCTGCACTTTCTGCTCAGGTCTTCTTGTCCATCTGAAGCTATCTAAAGCTATCTGCAAACCCAGTGGAGCAAAGTCCCATTGAAACCCATGAGTCTTGCTTCTGGGTAAAGAGACCAACTCAACCTGATCCCCATTTTCTATCGGTTTATGTCTCATTGGATCATATCTGCAATTGCAGCTGAACTCAGCTCTTCTGAATCCCTTCTAAATGGATGCAAAGAACATTTCAAGGGCAAACTCTTTGAATACATATGTGCATCATGTTCCTAGAAAGTGCTATTCTGGATTGATTAGGGAAGAAATGGTTTTAGGGGTGCATCTAGGCTGTAGACATGATGCAGTTTGACACCACTTTAACTGCCATGGCTCCGTCCTACAGAATGCTGGGATTTGTAGTTTGGTGGAGCACCAGCCCTCTTTGGTAGATCTTGTAAAACTACTAATCTCAGGGTTCCATGGGATGGAGCTACAGCACTTAAAGTGGTGTCAATCTGCATTAGTTCTACAATGTAGATGTGGATGCTCCAAAGACTTTGGAGACCAAGGTTAGAATCGGCAATGGAAAACCAATGGGTGACTTTGGGCAAGTCACACTCTCTCAGCCAGAGAGGAAGGCAAGGGCAAACCCCCCTCTGAACAAACCTTGCAAAGTAATACTACTAATACTACTAATAATACTAGTGATATGCGATAGGTTCTCCATAAACAAAAAATGGCTTGAAGGCACCCAATAAAGATACTGAACAGATGGAACTGGGACTCCCAAAGGGTCAAGAACAAAAGATGGTTCCCAGAACTGGACCAACCCAAAGGCCTCTGCAGTCCAACAATGTGTATCTCCTGCAAGAGCTAACTCTGGATGTCAACAAACAGGACACCAATGCAACTCTTCCTCTTTGTTTTTCTGGGCAGTTGCTGCTGAAACTCAAACAGAATGACAGAAAAGTGGCTGGTAAGGAGGTGCTGAGAAGGGTGTGTTTGTGTTTGTGTGTGTATATATACTCTACAACTTTTTAATGCGGCTTTTCTAGACAGCCCAGCTGAAAACCTGTCCATCCCCTCCACCTTCTTATTTTCCCTTGCCAGTCCTTGTCAACACCTTTGAAAGTGGAGTCTACACACACACACACACACACACACACACACACACACACACACACAGAGGTTGAACTGTCTTGGCTGGTTGCAGCCAGAGTAGATCTCCTGAACCTATTGCTGAATGGTTGGGTAACCCATAGGTAGATCTAGTGGATTAAATGTCCCCAATCTAGTTGAGACTAACATCATTATCATTTTTGGAGACTAACTAAAGTAAGAAGTTGGCAGTGTGAGCTTTCCTAGACTTAAGTCTACTTCCTCAGATGCATCCAGGAAGTAGACTTAAGTTTAGGAACGCTCATGCTGCTGCCAACTTCTTTCTTTCAGTTAGTCTCAAAGGTGCCGCAAGGTCTGTCCGCATACTGATTCTACAGACTAATATAGCTATATCTGGGATCATTATAATGATCATCATTATTTAAATCCCATTTTTCTTGCAACATAGAGACTCAAGGCAACTGACAACATACTTGCAAATAACAGGATTTAAGCAACTGTGTGTATGTATGGAGAGCCAATGTGGCACAATGGTTTGAGTGTTGGACTACGAGTCTGAAAACCAGAGTTCGAATCCCTCCTTGGTCATGAAACCCACTTTGGGCAAGTCACATACTCTCAGCCTCAGGGGAAAGCAATGGCAAACCTCCTCTGGACAAATCTTGCCCAGAGGATGATAGGGTTGCCTTAGGGTCGCCATAAGTCAGGACAAGGCACACAACAACAACGAGAAGTGTGTGTTCATGTATGTGTGTAGGGCCTACTTTTTGTTTAGTAGTCCCAACTGGAGTAGTTCCATTGATTCAGTTGCTGAAATATGAAACAATAAATAGGGGGAAATCACTTATTCTATGGGGTCTACTCTAGTTGGGACTATCAATAGTATTCAGGGTTGTGCGTATGTGTATATGGGTGTGTTATGTGTGTCATGTGTCTTTGTAGATACATGTGGATGTGTTCACATATATTGTGTAGGTATATGTGCGGAAGCATATATGTGTGTTTTAGAGATGCATCTGCGTGTACAAACCATATATAATTTTAGGTCCCATTTCTGGATGAAAAGTGGGATACAAATGAATGGAGGAATGAATTCAATAGTATGTAAGTGTGTGTGTGTGTGTGTGTGTGTGTGTGTGTTTTATGTGTCTCTTTATGTGTGTGTCTCAGTTGACAACTCCAAAGCCAAATATCCATTTTCAGCCCTTTTAACCAGGACAAACTTGGAGGAAAACACTATTCATTTGCTTTAAAATCACCCACACAATAGAAATGGAAGTGATGAACAAACAGAGAGTAAAAGCTATTTTAAAAAAGGAGCAGGACATTTTGGCCTCTGGCTTCTTCAGCTGTTTTGCTGGTTTTGCATTTTCTGGCTGGGTTTGTTAATCCCTTCCATAAACGTTGCAAGGAACTGCATCCTTCTGGGATCCAGGGCAGACTTGGGAAAGGGCGGTGGGTTTGCTTTTTCACTGCTTATCTTATATGTAAAGGGATCTTGTAGCGGTGTCCCTTATTATATCCAATGGCGAAAAACAAAACTTGCTGTTTGCAATCTATATCGATATCTATATCTGCAATATTCAAATATATCTATCTAGATAGATACAGATAGGCAGCTGGCAATCTAACCCTGGTCTGCAGCGGTGTCCCTTACTATATCAAATGGCAAAATCAAAACTTGCTGTTTGGAATACACACACACACACACACACACACACACACACACTGTATACTCTCTGTGTGTGTACCTATATATTCATATGCAATATTCAAATATATCTATCAGATAGACAGCTGGGGATCGAACCCAGGTCTCCAGAGGTGCCCCTTATATCCAATGGTAAAAATCAAAACTTGCTGTTTGCAATACACACACACACACACACACACATATAAATGCATACTGTATACCCTCTGTGTGTGTGTGTGTGTGTGTGTGTGTGTATCCATATGCAATAGTCAATTATATCTATCAGATAGACAGCTGGCAATCTAACCCTAGTCTCCAGTATATCCAATGGCAAAAAACAAAAACATGCTGTTTGCACTATCTATCTATCTATCTATCTATCTAGTTGAATAGTTGGATAAAGAAAGCCTGGCTAGGGAGGATCCTGGGGGGGGGGGTGTTGAGAGAAGATACTCCCCCTTGATCCAGGTGCCAGTGGATGGTCTGTGCCTGGTGCCAAGGGTGCAGGGCAGGGTGCCTTTGGGCAGGATTCTTCAGAGGCAAGATAGTGGGCTATAGCTGACAGTGCCCTTCGGATGCAGATAATGGACTGTACATGCTATAGCAGAGTCCTCAGAGGGGGGGAGGAGAGGAGGAGGAGGAGGAAGAGGAGGAGGAAGAGGAAGAGGAAGAGGAAGAAGAAGAAGAAGAAGAAGAAGAAGAAGAAGAAGAGAGGAGGAGGAAGAAGAGGAGGAGGAGGAGGAGGAGGAGGAGGAGGAAGAAGAAGAAGAAGAAGAAGGAGAAGAAGAAGAAGAAGAGAGGAGGAGGAGGAGGAGGAGGAAGAAGAGGAGGAGGAAGAAGAAGAAGAGGAAGAGGAGAAGGAAGGAGAGGAGGAGGAAGAGGAGGAGGAGGAGGAGGAAGAGGAGGAAGAGGAGAAGGAAGGAGAGGAGGAGGAGGAGGAGGAGGAGGAAGAAGAAGAAGAAGAAGAAGAAGAAGAAGAAGAGAGGAGGAGAAGGAAGAAGAGGAGGAGGAGGAGGAGGAAGAAGAAGAAGAAGAAGAGAGGAGGAGGAGGAGGAGGAGGAGAAGAAGAGAGGAGGAGAAGGAAGAAGAGGAGGAGGAGGAGGAGGAAGAGGAGGAGGAGGAAGAAGAAGAAGAAGAAGAAGAAGAAGAAGAAGAAGAAGAAGAAGAGGAGAAGGAAGGAGAGGAGGAGGAGGAGGATGTGGGTCTGGGTTGGGGGCTGCTGGTGGGAGACCAGGGTGTGTGTGTGTTGCGTGTTGTGTGTTGTGGGGTGTTAATGAAAAGCAGGGCCAGGGAGAGAGGCAGCAGCAGGAGGAGGAGGACGCACGCCTGGCCCTGTCCTCCCGGTGGGTGGTCTGACCTTTGATAAACAAGGGGCCCCCTTTTTGCAAAGGAGCCATGCCCCCCTCCTTTCCTCCTCCTCCTTCCCTCCTCCTTCCCTCCTTCCAAACTCCAGCCTTGCAAAAAGTCTGCTTTTGACAATCCTCTCCAGCCA
The DNA here is from genome assembly GCF_019175285.1 of Sceloporus undulatus. Lineage (NCBI taxonomy): Eukaryota > Metazoa > Chordata > Lepidosauria > Squamata > Phrynosomatidae > Sceloporus > Sceloporus undulatus. The sequence continues at coordinate 19,509,180 of NC_056529.1, read as the reverse complement.
GAGACATGGCCAGCTTCGGATTACAAACCCTCCCTTGCCTTCCCCAGGTCTTGCAAAGAAGAGAAAGACTCCCTTTCTGTGCTTCACTTTAAGCAATTAGAAAGGGAAAAAGGAAAGGAGGAGGATACCTGCAGGGGAGGAAAGGCAAAGGGATCGCACCACTTCCACTCTTTCTTTCTTTCTTTCTTTCTTTCTTTCTTTCTTTCTCTGGGTGTGCTTTACCCGTCAAATATGACCTATTTGCATTTTCTGATTTATTTCCATTTGTAAAATAATTTTTTAAAATACTTTTTTCATTATTTTTGCAGCAAAATAATAAACAAAATAATAAGACGAAAATAATAGCATGCGAAATCGTAATAATAATGATAATAATAGAATAGAATAGTATAATAATAATACTGTATAATTTATATATTATTATTATTATTATTATTATTATTCTATATTATTCTATTCTATTATTATTATTATTTATATCCCACCTATTCCTAAGGATCGAGGCGGATTACAGTGAAATTAAAATACATAGTAAAACTATCGTCAGCCTAATTCAACCATCTTTTATCATTTCAACCTTATTTTCTTTCATTAAAAAGCAATGGTTTTTTTCCATCTCTATATGATATATATATATATATATATATATATATATATATATATGTCGATGACCAGCACTATCTCTATTTGGTAGAGATCGATAAAGTGAACCAATAATAATAATAATAATAATAATAATAATAATAATAATAATAATAATAATAATATAAGAAATACTCTTCTCCATCCTAGAATTGTTTTGTTCTTGTGGCAGATGATAGTGATACTGTGTTTTAATGTATGGGATCCATCTATTGTAGGGTGATATGGATGTATAATGATATGGATGTAATATTTTAAATTTTACATTGTTTAATCATTTTTCCCCTAAAAGAAAAGCAATGTTTTTAACGATTCTTCTGTTATTAAATTTTAACTTAATTTATTTTGAGCTCTCTCTCTCTCTCCAATATTTTTGAAATCAACGATATCTACACTTTCTTGTTTATGACTATATTTGAATGTATGATTATATTTAATACACACACACACACATATATATATTCCAAGCAGTAGGCTTTGATTTTGCCATTTGATATAATAAGGGACACTGCTCGATTCCCAACTAGGTATCTATATCTATATCTATATGGATCTATACAAACGCAAACAAACACTAGACATGGATTTAGAGAAAAGGAAAGGGGGAAAATCCCAATCCTGGCTCTAGCAGACCCTCTGCAATGATGTATAAATATACAGAAATCAAACTGGTCCAGCTGGTTATTCCCCTTCCACAGACACATCTGGAAAAATAAAGCCAAACATGTCTCTCTCTATATATATATATGTGAAGCCTTCTCCAGTCACTGAATGGAGGAAGGAGAAAGAGCTTAAGCTCCCTGTCTGTCTGCTTTGGTTAAACACTGGGAAACACTGATGGGGAAAGAATAGGTTTACTTAGATGTAAATCCCATTAAATTGGGCCTATAAGTCCCTGTGTGTGCCTTCCAATCTCAGGTTGATGTATAGGGACCCCATGGATTTTTGTAGGGTTTTCTTAGGCAAGGAAGACTCAGATGGTTTTGCCAGTTCCCTCTTCTGAAATATATCCTGGTATTACTTGGGGGTATTATTCAATATATTTGCATTATATTATACTGTATTGCACATAAGTATTATTAGGCCATGCAAACCCTGGTTTTTCTTCGCAAGTTTCTTCAGAGGGGGTTTGACATGGCCATCCTCTGAGGCTGAGAGTGTGTGACTTGCCCCAAGGTGACCTGGTGTGCGTGTGTGTACACACACACATACATATATTGTATGTATGTGTGTGTGTGTGTATATACACACACACACACACACACACACACACAAATGCATAGTGCCTGACACCAACCACATTTTCATGTGTGTGTGTATATGCAAACAATATTGTTAGCAAATCTGAAACCCAAACAGCCTATATATATATACATATATATATATACACATACACACACACACACACACACACACACTGTATATACACAGATACACACACTACACACGAATGAGAGGTTGGTGTCAGGCATACACACACACACACACGCACGCACGCACACACCTCTATATACATATATAAGCATATATACACACACACATACATGAGGTTGCTGTCAGACATATATATAGGCATATATATATATATATATATATACACACACACACATACACGAGGTTGTATATAATATATATCAGGCACACACACACACACACACACAAGGTTGGTGTTAGGCATTGTGTGTGTATGTGTGTGTGTATACAGTGCCTGACACCAACCTCATTTTCTCATATATATATATATCTCCAGTAACTTGATTTGGTTCAGAGAAGGAAAAACAGACCCCATGGATTTAATGAATTTAATGGCAGCAGGGCTACCTAGGCTTTCGAAGGTAGACCTCAAAGTCCTAGTCCTTCAGATGCTGGGACCTTCTCCAAAGTCTTTGCTACCAGGTTCCTCTCCTTCTTAGAAGATGTTGGGAGGGGAATGAAAGAGGGGCAGAAAGACACCCCAGTCCCCTTCCAAGGGCTCTCCTTATTCCCAGGGGCCTATTAAAAAAAGTCCCTCTTGCCTCATGAGATCCCAGTCCCAAAGAGCCATTGCTTTAAGAATGGATGGAGAAGGCTGATCCTAAAAGTGCTTTCCCATCTTCCTTGTCTCTCTTCTTCTGCGCAAAAAAATGAGATGGAGAAGGTTCTCCTGGCTGTTTAGTTCCAGCTCAAATGCTAAGAATCAAACCTGGCTTTTGAGGGCTACTAAGCCAACAAGGTCCAAACGCCACTGCAGAAATCATCCAGTCTGAGACTGCTTGATCCTGGGAACTGTAGTTTTGGGAGACATTGAGTTTTCTCTGCCAGAGAGAGCTTTGGTGCCACGATAAACCATAGAACCCACAGGATAACCTTGCACTGAGCCAAGGCAGCTCAAGCAGTCTCAAACTGGGTTATTTTTGCAGTCTGGATTGGACTCAAATGTCCCCAAATTAGAGGAAAGGGGTACAAACCTGAACTGAACAAGGAGGCAGTGGTTGTTGAATCCGGACCAGAGGTGCTTGGGAAATTGGACCATTTTGAGGATGTCTAGTTTCCAAAAGTTTGGAGTTAGTAAGAGGAAATGCTGTGCGTTTTGGAGAATTGCAAAGCTTTGCTTTTTCTGTCCAACGAATGCTTTCCTAATTCGGGATTTTTCTGCAAAGAAAGGTTTACCTCTGAGTCAGAAAACCTGCCTTTCTAAGCTGCCTCTAAAAAGGAAATTTAGAAATCTTTGACTCCGAGATAAACCTTTCTTTGCAGACCTTAAGCCTGAAACAAAAAGCAAAGCTGCCTTCGGAAGGCAACTCTTTTTGGAGAAGGAAAGTCCTCGGAATAAGGCGGAGAATCGTTTCTATTTTTGACCTGGAGAACCAAGGCCCCGATCCTCTTTAAAACCCTAGGACAAGGTGGCCAGATGTCCTCCAAGCAATGGAGGACAAGGCCCCACAAAATGTAGGACAGTCAAAGAAAATGGAGGATTTTCTTTGCCAATTGTATAGACTGGAACTGGAGCATCCCTGGATTTGGGTCTCCAGGAACTAAACTCCAGCAAGGACCCACTATCAATACCATTACAATTATTATCATCATTAACTGATGATGATGATGATGATGCATTGAAAAGAGACTTCTCTGAGAGTGATCCAGGGAAAAAGCCTTTCCCATCCAATGGGTCCCTGGACACTTTGCCTTTGTCCAGGGGGTGCATCCACATTGCAGAAATAACCCGGTTTGGCACCACTTTAGACTGCCATGGCTGAATGCTGTGGGATTCTGGGAGCTGTGGCCAAGCTCTGGTGCCACAACAAAACTCATAGCATTGATCCATGGCAGGGAAGGCAGTGCCAAACCGGATTATCCCTGCAGTGTGGATGCAGCCAATAGTAGCATCTTGAAGTCAGATCTTTGCAAAGAATCTGGACACTGATTTCTTTTTGGGAGAGAAAGTATACCAGGAGGAATGCAATCCTTTCCACGTTTGCATTCCTTTCAGTGGGAGGCCCCTGATCATCTTTTTCCAAAAGGAATATTCTTCTTTATTTCATTTCATTTTAAATAAAGAAGCATGCATCGCCCCAGTTTTTGTTCCTTTCACCCCACAAGTCAGATCCAGAGAGAGAAAAGAATATATGCTCAAAGTAGTAGAAACCATTGCAATTGCAAATGCTGGGGATGGCTCCATCTGCAGCATTTGCAATTGCAAGGAGGTCTAGTTTCCTCCCTCTGTCACCTTTTTGTTGGATCGGAGAGAGGGAAAAGGAGGAATTTGGGGGAAAGGGAGAGAAATAAACCCCCCTTTACCCCCATTTCTGTGGGTCTCATAGGCATGAGAGGCGCCCACTTGACTGAGTAACACTTGAGTAACATCTCCTTGGCATGAGTTCCTCTCTGGAGGGGGCTTTATCGACTCTGAAAACCAGATTTCAAATTATAATTGTCATTATTATTATTATTATTATTAAGCATGAAAGGTCAGCAGTTATTATTAATTTTTGATGCATGAAAGGTTAGCAGTTATTGTTGTTAATCTTATTTTGGAGCATGGAAAGTTAGCCATTTTGTTTGAAGCATGCAAGGTTAGCAATTTTTAGCACGAAAGTTAGCTATTATTATTGTTATTATTATTATTATTATGAAGCAAGAAAGTTAGCTATTATTATTGTTATTATTTTGAAGCATGGAAGGCTAGCAGTTTCGAAGCATGAAAGCTATATTATTTTGAAGCATGAAACGTTAGCAATTTTTAAGCATGAAAGTTGGCTATTATTATTATTATTTGGAAGCATGAAAGGTTAGCAATCTTTGAAGCATGAAAATTAGCTATTATTATTGTTATTGTTATCGTTTTGAAGCATGAAAGGTTAGCAATTTTTGAAGCATGAAAGTTATAGCTATTATGATGATTATTATTTTGAAACATGAAAGTTAGCTATTATTATTATTATTATTTGAAGCATGAAAGGTTAGCATTTTTTGAAGTATGCAATTTAGCAATTATTATTATTACGATTATTATTATTTTGAAGCATGGAAGGTTAGCAATTATTTTAGCATGAATATTATTATTATTATTGAAGCATAAAGGTTAGCAATTTATTTAGTATGAAAGAGAGCTATTATTATTATTATTATTATTGTGAAGCATGAAAGGTTAGCAATTCTTTTGAAGCATGAAAGTTTAGCATTTTTTCTGGAATAAGGAAAAGTTAGGATATTATTGTTATCGTTGTTATTATTAATTTAAAGCAGCAAAGGTTAGCAATTTTTTGAAAGGTTTTCAATAATAATAATAATAATAATAATAATAATAATAATAATAATAATAATAAT
>NC_056529.1:19501563-19503722 GCF_019175285.1 Sceloporus undulatus | reverse complement strand
GCATGAAACTTACCAAGTTTTAATGGAAAAGAATAATGAATGCATTTTGGGCAAGGGATTCTCTTGGAGAAAAATGTCAAATAGATAGAGATATAAATGAGATAGATAGATAGATAGATAGATAGAGATATAGCTAGATAGATGGATGGATGGATGGATGGGTGGATGGACAGACAGACATACATTCTAGGCCTTGATTTTGGAGAAGAAAGGAAGAAATAAAAGCCTGGCAAAGCTGAAGAGGTTTTCATTTCTCTCTCTCTCAATCTCTCTTCCTTCCTCCAGGACCCATTAAGTGCTATAATACAATACAATACAATACAATATAACTTTTCCATATCCCCCCCAAAAAAAGACCCCTTTCGTCCCCACTTAGACCCTTTTAACAACTTAATTTATGCCACTTTGACCTCCCCCCCCCCCAAACCCCTGGCATGACAACCTTCGGAAGTGACTTACCTTGGAAGAGTGACCTCCCTTTGCAAGACCTTTTCCTGAGGAGGAGGAAGACGAAGAAGCGCATGGAGCTTCGAAAGCTTGCAAGACGGACGCTGTGCATTTCGCTGGGCCAATAAAAAGGCATCACTGGTGGGTTTGGGTTTGCAACTGGGAAGAGAGAGTGACAGAGCTGGGAAGCAGAGGGAAAGGAGAGTCTGCAACTGGGGAAGGGTTCGCATGGGGATGATGATGGCATGAGTGGGTCAGGATCTAGAGGGGATCTTCAGGAATCAGAGGATCCCTTCCTAGCCAGCTCCTCTCTGTCTATATGTATCGTGTTTTTTAGGGAATAGAAATGCTGGAGAGTGGGAGAAAGGGCCCCTAAAAGGAGCAGAGATGGAGGCACTGGGAGGAAACCTCCGGAGCCTTTTTCGGTTTTATGAAAGAAGGCCCAGGGACGTGTTTACGTTGCTTTGTATAAACATCCTGCCCCCTTCTAGCCTGGGTCGATCTTGCAAAGAGATCACACACTTGCTTCCCTTCTTTTGGAAAAGTGTGTGTGTGTGGGGGGGGGGGGGGGGTCGCCTTTAAAACACACACAAACACACACATTTATATACTACACACAAATTCTTCCCCTTCCCCCAGTTGGAAGGACCCTGCAGTCACTTGGCTTTGGGTGTGTGTGTTTGTGTTGTCCTCTTGGTGTGCAAAGGGAAAAAATAGCAGTGCACACTCGCTCAGGCACACGCGGATCCGTTTTGCAGCAAAAAAGGTCTCCCTGTTGTGTCTGCACAAATGGGTGTGTGTGTGTGTGTGTGTGTGTGTGTGTGTGTAAAGGATGGGAAATAGAAAGGAAGATGTTGCACCTCAGTGTGGTTGTGTGTTCGTGTTTATAGGGGATTCGAAATACTGTGCATAAAGCTGTGTGTTGGATCGGACGTGAAATACACACACAGACATATATATGCATACACACACATGTGTATATATATATATATACACACACACAGATATATATAGGGTAGTGTGTATGCATGTATGTGCGTGTGTGTATATACGGGGAGGGGAATCTATAGGGATGTGCACGTTTGTGTGGGAGGATGACAGTATGTGTAGGTGTGTGTGTGTGTGTGTGTGTGTGATGGCAAATAAGTATATGAATATGTGTGAATACGCGCAAGTGTGTATATACACACACATACACAAACACATGTCATCCCATATATGCACACACACCCACATATACATAGAAACTTTCATATACATATTTGCCACCCTGTCTATCTATCTATCTCATGGCAAAAGTGTATGTGAGTCTGTGTGTATACGCGCAATTGTATACAACACAGATCTCTCTCTCTCACACACACACAGGCACACATGCCATCCCACATATACACACACACCGGCATATGCACACACATTTTCAGAGACACATTTGTCACCTTATCTATCTATTATCTATCTTTCTATGGGATGGCAAGTATGTATCTGAAGGTTTGTGTGGATACACTGCTGTGCGCATATATATGGGATGGCAAACACACACACACACACACACACACATTTGTGCATGTGAATGAGTGTGAGAAAGCCTGCAGATCCACACAGAGTTATCTTTTTGTACGCCTGCAACACAGAGGCATATATATTTGCCATCACACACACACACACACACACACACACACACACACACACACACACACACACACACAGCA
>NC_056529.1:19492753-19500253 GCF_019175285.1 Sceloporus undulatus | reverse complement strand
AGTGTATCTTTGCACAGATAAGTGTGAAGGCCTTCCCTAGAGTCAGCTTTGGTGAAGGAGGCACTCACCTTTTCCATCATGTATATGCGAGTGAAGGCATGTTGAACCCGCTTTCCAATCCAAGTGGAGGACTGGCACTCAGAAGGAGCTAAACACACATCTGCACATTCAGAAATAAAGTCAACACACAAGAGAACATCCTTGCAGGCCTGTTTGTTGGTGTTGTTGTGTGCCTTCGCCCTAAGACAAAGGTGACCCTAAGGCGACCCTATCCCGGCTTTTCTTGGCCAGCTTTGTTCAGAGGGGGCTAGCCATGGAGGCTGAGAGAGTGTGACTTGCCCAATGGGTTTCCATGGTCAAGAAGGTATTGGAAGCCTGGTTTTCAGAGTCATAATCCCAACGCTCAAACCATTACTTTTGTGCTGAGTTGTATGTCTTTGCATTTTAGGGTCTTCTCTAGCATCACACCAGGTGCCAACACATGTGTGTAAAGGCAAAGCCCAAGGAAACTGAAGCCACCCCATGTACACATGTCTACATGTGAAGGCATTTAAGAGGAAGATCTGGATCTTAGGTCTGTGGTGGAAAGAAAGGCCAGGTCCAAGGGTTGTTCTTGTTCAAGCATGTGCTTAGAAGTGTTTTGTGATGCTCTGTGTTGTGTGTTTGCAGGGAGGTCTCCTACCTGGGATCAAACATTGATAGAAATGGGGATCACAGCCAGGAAACCAGAAGAAGATTAAAAATGGGGAGGAGGGCTATGAAAGAACTAGAGAAGATCCTAAAATGCAAAGACATACAACTCAGCACAAAAGTCAGACTCATGCAAGCCACCCTATTCCCTGTTACTGTACTAAGTATAGATGTGAGAGCTGCATAGTCAATAAAGAAGATGGGAGGAAAACCACCTCCTTGGAGAGAAGAGTGCTGAGGATCCCATGGTCAGCCAAAAGGACAAACAAATGGGTCCTAGAGCAGATCAAGCCAGAAACCTCCCTGGAAGAAGCCAAGATGACAAGACCTAGACTCCAGAAAACATTCCAGGAGGGTAGCTGTGTTGGCCATTTTGTCAATTCAAACAAAAACCCACCAAATAGTGATACCCTTTATTGGCCAACCAAAATGCGCCATAGATGTTGCAAGCTTTCGAAGCTCCACTGGCATTTTCATCACCAAGAGGTTATAAACCATACAGGAGAAAAGAAACTGGAGAGGTTAGTAAGATGCCTGCATTTTGTTGTTTATGTCCTTAATTGAGATGGCATGGAGATGGCATGGTCATAGTATGGAGATGGTATGGTGATGGTAAGGAGATGGTATGGAGATGGTACGGAGATGATATGGAGATGGTATGGGGGCAAGCATCTTACTAACATCTCCAATTTTTCTCCTGTTTGGTTTGGAACATCTTGCCTGATGAAGAAGCCAGTGGAGCTCCGAAAGCTTGTGACAAGGATGTTGTGCATTTCCATTGCCCCATAAAGAGTGAGACTGTCATACTTTGTGTTGTGCATTTCCATTGCCCCATAAAGAGTGAGACTGTCATACTTTGGACCCATCTTGAGAAGGAAAGACTCATTGGAAAAGGCCACAGTGTTAGGGAAGGTGGAGAGAAGTAAAAAGAGAGGGAGGCCCCAGGTCAGATGGATGGACTTTAGGAAAGAGACCAGAGGACTGGGAGTTTGCAGGAGCTGAGCAGAGCAGTGGAGCAAAAGGGAGCCTCGGAGATGGTCTTATCTCCAGCATCTTCTCCAGCGCCCACCAAAGTGGAAGCATGGTGGGAAAGGGAGGGAGGGAAGGAAGGAAGGAAGGGGGCAGATTTCGGAGGAGGGGGAGGGAGGGAGGGAGGGAAGGGGCGTGGCCTCCTCTGACGTCGCTGTCAAGGAGAGTCCTCTTCGGAGGCCAGATAAAAATTCCAGGCGGAGGATCGCGTTGGGGCCAGAGACTCAAAGGCTGCCACTTTCGCAAAGAGGCAAAACTTCTGCACCAGTTCAGGAGGGAAGCTGGCTGGGCCAAAGGGGCATCCTTTTGGGGGGGTGGGTTAGGGATTTTTTTGGGAGGGGGTGAAGGAGGCCTGATCCTCCCCAGGAAGGCTGAGAAAAGAGGGAGGAGGAAGAGGAGGAGGAAGAAGACAACGTCGAAAGAGCGGGGGAAGCCTGGGAGGCGAAACCACCAAGACGCCTCCGACTTCTTTGCTGGCCTCCCTGGGTCCCTGGTTTTTTGGATCGCAGAGGAAGGGGGTCTCTGTCCCTTTGGGGCGCCTTTTTGGGGAGTTTTCCATTTCCCCGCCCAGCTTTTTGTGAGTCTGTCCTTTTTTGGACCCGGGACTGTCCCCTCCTCTCCCCCCTCAGTTTCTAAGGGGTTTAATCCGGGACCGGACCTTTTCGCCCCCATCCCCCCGCCTCTTCTTCTTCTTCTTCTTCTTGATTTTAGAAAGACCAAAACAAAAGGAAAACCAAGCCTGGGATTTGCCTGCCTTCTTCTCTTGGGCTCCAAGAGGAACATTTTGTGCGGAAACCCTTTGATTTGGGAGGAAGAGAGAAGAAAGTGAGGCGCCTGGAAAAGGGCTGGAAAGGGGGGGGGGGGGGGGGAGGGGGGGGGGGGCGGGGAAGGGGGGGGGGGGGGGGGGGGGGTGGGGAGAGGGAGAGCTGGGCTGCGAAGGTGAGCTGCGAGGGGAGGGCCTCCCCTTGCCTTCCCTTTGGCCTTCCCTTCCCTTCCCTTTCCCTTCCTATTCCCTTGCCTTTCTTTGTTTAGTCTTGTCTTGTCTTTCCTTTCCATTTCTTTCCCTTTCTTTCCCTTTTTTCCTTCCCTTCCCTTGCCCTCGTCTTTCCTTTCCTTTTTCCTTTCCTTGTCTTTCCTTCCCTTTCCTTCCCTTGTCTTTCCTTTCTCCTTTCCTTCCCTTTTTCCTTTCCTTCTCTTGCCTTCCCTTGTCTTTCCTTTCCCATTCCTTTCCTTGGCTTTCTTTGCCTTCCCTTTCCTTTCCCTTCCCTTGCCTGCCAGCCCTTTGCCGAAGCCGGGCTCGGAAGTCGGAGAGCCGTCGATGACGGCGGGTCCCTTGCGGGCCGCCCTTGCCTCCGGGGCCCTTCCTCCTCCTCCTCTCCTTCCTCCGGTGCCTCCTTCTTCTTTCCCGATGTCAGAGAAGAGCCAGCAGCAGCAGCAGCAGCAGCATCCGGGGCCCCCTTTGCCCTCGAGTTCGGGGTCTGCCATGGAGTCGGCTTCCTCGACCACCTCCTCGACGCCCAGCAGCAGCAGCAGCAGCGGAGGCAGCAGCGGAGGCGGCGGCGGCGGCGGCGGCGGAGGCTCGGGCTCCAAAGGCAAGAAGAGCCAGGCGGGGATCCGGCGCCCGGAGAAGCCGCCCTACTCCTACATCGCGCTGATCGTGATGGCCATCCAGAGCTCGCCCTCCAAGCGGCTGACGCTGAGCGAGATCTACCAGTTCCTGCAGTCGCGGTTCCCCTTCTTCCGCGGGGCCTACCAGGGCTGGAAGAACTCGGTCCGCCACAACCTCTCGCTCAACGAGTGCTTCATCAAGCTGCCCAAGGGCCTGGGCCGCCCGGGCAAGGGCCACTACTGGACCATCGACCCGGCCAGCGAGTTCATGTTCGAGGAGGGCTCCTTCCGACGCCGCCCGCGGGGCTTCCGAAGGAAGTGCCAGGCCCTCAAGCCCATGTACGGCATGATGAACCTCAACTTCAACCCCATCCCCCCGGACTCCTACGGCTTCCAGGGGGGGCCTTGCCCGGGCAACGCCTTGGCCGGACTCGACGGGGGGCCCTTGGCCATGATGAACGTGGAGGGCATGGGCCTGGCTGCTGCCCACTTGCCCTCCAACGGCGGGCACCACGCCTACATGGGCAGCTGCGGGGGAGGCAACGGGGGCAACGGGGGCGGCTCGACGGCCGGGGACTATGGGCACCACCACCACGAAGCCTCCGCCGTGCCAGCCTCGCCCCTCGGAGCGGTGATGGAGCCCCACTCGGTCTACTCCGGCGGCCCTCCCTCCGCCTGGGGAGCCTCCGCCGGAGCCGCCTTGAACCCGGGCCCTCCGTCCTACATCAAGCAGCAGCCCCTCTCGCCTTGCAACCCGGGAGGGAACCCGCTCTCCTCGGGGATGGGCAGCCACTCCTTGGAGCAGCCCTACCTCCACCAGAACAGCCACAACCCAGCCGAGCTGCAAGGTAGGACCCGGGGCAGAAGTAGGCCTTGGCAAATGGAGATTGTGGGGGGCAGAGAGAGAGAGAGAAGAAGAAGAAGAAGAAAGGGGTTCTGGGATAAGAAGAGGTCCTCCTTTTCTGGCCTGGAGAGCAGGGGCTAAAAGGGTTGCAGGAAAGGCAACCTTGGCACAGAACGGGCTGGAAGTCCGATTTGGAAATATCTCTATATAGAGAGGGTTAGGGTTAGAGCTTTGGAGATAAGAGTTGTAGAGACAGAGTTAGAGATGGAGCTCGAGAGAGTTAGAGTTTTAGAGAGAGAGCTTTAAAGACAGAGTGAGAGTTTTAGAGAAAGAGTTCGAGAGTTCATCAAGTTTTAGAGTTAGAGATTTAGGGAGTCTTAAAGACAGGCTTAAAACGTTAGAGATAGAGAAGGTTAGAGTTTTAGAGAGAGAGTTTGAGAGAGAGAGTTAGAATTTTAGAGAGAGCTCGGGAGAGTTACGGTTTTAGAGATAGATTTAAAGAGAGAGAGAGTTTGAGTCAGAGACAGAGTTTTAGAGAGTTTTAAAGACAGTTTTAGAAACAGAGATAGAGATAGATTTAGAGGTAGTTAGAGAGAATTCGAGTTTTAGAGATAGAGTCTGAGAAAGAGAGGTTTAAAGACAGAGTTAATTTCAGAGATAGAGTTAGTTTTAGAGATAGAGTTAGAGATTTAGAGAGAGAATGAGTTATTTTTAGAGATACTGAGAGAGTTCAGGTTTTAGGGACAGAGTTAGAGATCGAGTTTAAAAGACAGATAGCGATATAGAGATAGAGATCCGTAGGGAGAGGCAGGATATATAAATTATTATTATTATTATTATTATTATTATTATTATTATTATTATTATTATTGAGATGCTGTAGGTCTCAGGAAGGCAAACATAAGGTACTACTGCTTTCAGAGGAGGTTTGCCATTGCCTTCATTTCAGATGACTTAAAGCAAAAGGAAGCAGAAGGCAATTCCTCTGGACCTGGGCAGAAACTTAAAATCTCTGCCAATGAAACTGGCAGGATTTTAGTCTGATGATGATGATGATGATGATGCCCAAATCTCTCTTGGCAGTTGCCAGTCTCTCTCGATCTAGGAAGTCAATCTCTCTCCATGAAACCAATGGGACTTTACTTGGACAGTTATAACAGCAGTATATACTGATAATAACTATAATGTATAACTAGAACAATAAAGTCTAACACTATAATGAAAGTAGCAGTGATGCTGATAACAATGATCATAATAAATTGCTGTGTGCCAGTATTTTCTTGGCAAGTTTCTTCCGAGGGGATTTGTCCCGAGGCTGAGAGAGTGTGACTTTGCCCTGTGGTTTTCCATAGCCAAGAGAGGGATTCAAACTCAGGTCCCTAGACTCACAGTCCAAGGCTCGAACCACTACACACCACAGCCGCTCACAGGACCAACTGCTGGAAACAAGTAATGTAATCCTGCCCCTTCTTTTTTTACATCATAATTCACTGGCCAGAATAAATGCATTACAAGAAGACCACATTATGGTGGGAGTTAACCCAGAGTAACAACTACACATTGCCTTCCCCATTGCTGTTGTTGTTATGTATCTTCAAACTGCCTCCAAGTCCTGGTGACCCCATGTTCCAACTTTCTTGGCTAGTTATGTTCAGAGGAGGCCTGCCATTGCCTTCATGGCAGGCAGAGAGAAGAGTGAGACTTGGCCAAAGTGACTACTAGGCCAAGCAGGATTTGAACCCAGAACTTCCACAGTCCAACCGCACCGCCTGAAACAAGTTATAGCCCTTCTCCTGGAAAGGCATCATAGTTTGAGGGGAGGAGATCTGACCTGGATGAGACTCAGGAGCATGGGACATGGAAACCTAGAGTGACCAGCATCCTGTGGGTGACTTTGGCCACTGGCCGCAGTGTTTTTCCACACTCCAGGGTCACACATTTCTGGAGAAGGAAAGAAAGTGGAGGCAAAGCAGCCAGCTCTGTTTCTCCAGCGCCTTCCCTTTTGTTTTCCAAGGCTGCTGCTCCAATGCCACTGTTGCCAATATTGGCACAACTATAGGACACTAACAGCCGGAAAGTTAAGTCGCAGAAAACTCTGAGGTAGGAGTAGAGCCAGTGTGATGTAGTGGTTCCAGGGTTGGACTGTGGAGATCAGGGTTCAAGTCCCTGCTAGGCCACGCAAACCCACCTTGGGCCAGTCACACACTCTCAGCCCACCAATGTCCAGTAATGGGTTCGCCTCACCATAAGCTTGAAGGCCCACAACAAAATCTTCCATTGTAAGGGAAGGATCTCACGTATCATTGGAGTAGGAGCCAGTGTGGCGCACTCTGCTACAACTCTGGAGACCAGGGTTCGATTGCCAGCTTGGCCATGAAGCCCACTTGTGCAAGTCGCATGCTCTCAGAGGATGGCAATGGCAAACCTCCTCTGAACAAATGTTGCCATGATAGGGTTGCCTTAGGGTTGCCAAAAATGACTTGAAGGCACACAACAACAACAACAACAACAGGAGATGAACAGGAGGCAGGGGAAGAGGGCAAGACATATGGCCTTGGGTTGGAAGAGATGGTTGGGGAGATGGAGGTTCTCTTCTATGGAGCAGCAGGTATCTATTGGGATATGGATGAGAGGATTTTAGGGTTGGAAGGGACCCTTAAAACCATCTAATCCAACCCACTGCCACGCAGGCAAAGCACTCCTGAAAGATGTCCTTCAACCTGTTTAAAGGCCTCCAAAGATGACGAGTCCATCATCTTACAAGGCAGTCCTTTCTGCTGTCCAACCAGTTCTTACAGTAAAAAAGCAAGTTTTAATATGGATGTGGAATCTATTTCTTGGAATTAGGATCCACTGTTTTGTGATCCAGTAGTTATTATGGCACTGGATATCTTTTGGCTGAACCGTAGAATTAATGGGGTTTAGAGAAGTGTATATTAAACTGGTCTGCTCTCATTGGGATTGCCAAGAAGGTTCAGTCCATGGATAATAATAATAATAATAATAATAATAATAATAATAATAATAATTGGATAAGTTTGCATATATACTCACCCGCCACAACCTAGACATCAGTTTAAGGCCCACCTGTAAATGGTTTCTCTCTGGGATGGAAGACATTTATGGAGATCCTCTGAACATTTTGGGGGAAGTATTCCTAAAGTCAAAGGCAGATAGACAGAGTTCAAAAGTGTTCAAAACTGGAAAACAACAGTGGAAGAAAATGATGCCATTTGCCATAAGTGAAAGAGGGCATAGACATTATGGGAACCTTCATTGATGATGATGATGATGATGATGATGATGATGATGATGATGATGATGATGAT
>NC_056529.1:19451175-19492743 GCF_019175285.1 Sceloporus undulatus | reverse complement strand
AATAATAATAATTTGAATCCTTTAGTATTACCAAAAGTAATACTAAGGGCTCTGAATCATTGATGGCCCCAAATTTCAGAGAACAACACTTGACAGACTGCAAAAACAATGTTCCCCGACTTCAGTTCTCTAATATGCAGTTATTTCAAGCAAAGAGAGATTTGGGAGGGTTAGGCATTTCAAACCTGCTTCATTCCTAGCACTACTGTATTAGCACTGGCTTTATTCTGATTATTCTGATATTAGCATTTATTCTGATCAAGTGGGTTACTGTCCACAAATATGTGGAATAAAACCTGATAGTATATATATTTCAAGGTGTGGGAATTCTTTGACGCAGGTCATCCACACTCCTTGGGATCATAACAGTGTGCTGGCATTACTACTAGTGTTACCTACAAGCCCTAGTAAATGTTACCCTGAAGCACACATGGAATAGAGATATTGATACGCACACACATTACGCACATGTGTCTGTGATCGAGATTGGAGAGATAAAGGCTGTGCGCAGATGTCGAGGCGCATCATCTGCGGGCCAGATTTCCATCCCGGGACCTTTCTTTTTGGGTTGAAGAATTAACCTAATAGGGACTTTTTGGAATGAAGTCTGTTATCTAGGCCTAGCAGATACCCCATAGATAGGTCGACTTGAATGAGATGGTAGGCTAAATTTGGATTGAATTGCAGCCTTAAGCACCAGATAGAGGCCTCTGCAACAGATCTGCCTCATTTTAAGGGAATATCTATAGGCGATCTTTGGGACTCTTGGCAGAAAGGCCTGGAATTGCGCCGCTTGCGTCACGGAGAGATCTTTGCTTCGCTTCTATTTTTAATCTCTTCCATGCGGTTGATTTATCACAAGGACAGGGCTTGGTTTTTTATTCCTTCCAGGCAGAAAATGATAGTCTAATTCATATATATATATATATATATATATATATATATGTATATAAATGTTATTGTAAAGCAAAGTTTTCGAAGAGGCATTATTTGAAGCACCATAGAAATGTTAACATTATTTTCGGTCCCCAAAAATGATTTTTGCCTCCAGGAACGCAACCGAAAGGCAAGCATTTACTTCCTAACAACTGAGAGTTAGCAACTAGTAATGCTAAGGCTCTGATACTTTAGCAATAATAACTGTAACTATTTTTTTTAAATAACTTATATATTTTATTAAAAATAGTTACAATTAATATTGCTAAAGTATTGCTAAAGCCTTAAAATCCCCTATTTTTTAAAATAAAAATGTAATAATAATAATAATGATAATGATAATAGGACTTTTCTAAGCAGAATGAAACAAAGCATAGTACAAGTTACTATTGAGCAATGGCTGAAGGTAAGACTGACACACTGCAGAAATGATCCAGTTTGAGACCGCGTGAACTGCCCTGGATCAAGGCTAGGGAATGATGGACATTGTAGTTTTATGAGACATTTAGCCCTCTCTGTTAGAGGGCTTTGGGGTCACCAGAAACTACAGATCCCAGGATTGCCTAGTCTGTATTAGCCAGGGCATTTGAAGTGGTCTCAAACTGGATCATTTCTGCAATGTGGCTCGGACCCTAAAGGCAAAAAATGGAGCAGAGGCAGCAAGTTGAAACTTTGGATCTAGGGAGAAAAAAGAACAAATAGGGAAGGATGGACCTGTCTCCACCAATTTGGAAAGCAAAAGAGGTTGGAATCTACTGCAGATGACTATTAAGTAACAGAAACTGAATATATTGCCTATGTCTATAAGGAAGTTTTGCACAGAGTTTAGTAAAACAAGGGAGTTTCAAATGTTGGTGGGGATACTTATTGGTATCATTGTAAATGGGGAGATTATTTCACTTCCAGGTGAAAGGATGAGAAAGGTCTGTAAGGAAGTTTTTAGACAAACAGAAATGTAATAAGTTAGACCAGACCCAATAAGGCAGAGAATAACGTTGGATTTAATCGATGGAGTCAATCTGTATGTTGTTAATGTTCTGTTTTGTAAGGTTCTCTTTATTATATGTTTGTCTGTTATATTTGTATTATTGTACTATCCTTTTAATACAATATATATATATATATATGGGAGAGCCTTTTCTGTTTCTGCCTGGATCAAAAGTGTGTGTGTTATATTTGCATTATTATATTGTAATATATATTTGTATTATATATATTGTATGTGTATATATACTTATATTTGTATTATTCTACAATCCTTTTAATACAATATATATATATATATATATATATATATATATGCATGAAAAGGATAGTACAATAATATAAATATAACATACATGCAGATATATACACATTATATATATGTGTGTGTGTGTAATACAAATAAAACATCCATATATATATATATATATATATACACCACACACACACACACACATTTAAAATATAGCATACATGCAGATATCTATATATCTATATCTATCTATCTATCTGTCTAGATACTTTTCATCTAAGCAGATACCGGAAAAGCTCTCCCAGTGAAACTGGCAGGATTTTAGTCTGGGAGGATTAATAATGACCATGAAGATGATGACGACGATGCTGATAATTAAATAATAATAATAATAATAATAATAATAATAATAATAATAATAATAATAATTTCCCAACAGCAAACAAAAACACCCCACCCTTATTTTAGGTCTCCTGTCCTTTGCGTTGCTTCCTCCAATGTAAAACCAAAGTTTTTTGGCATTAAAGTTTGCAAGAGATTGGGGGGGAAAATGCAAAATCGAAGCTGAGTTGGTCTTTTCGATTTTGGGGGGGAAGAAAAGGGGGAGTTAAACCCCTTTTTTTGCCTTTTAAGGGACAGGGTTTAAGAGTAGAAAGAGAAGGAAAAAGTTGGCTTAAGAAAGCGGAGAAGCAAAAGCAGCTTCTGTTTTTCGAACTGGTCTCACTTTGGGTGGCTTTTCCAATATTCTTATTCCAATATACAGTAAACACTGTAATATATATATATATAGTATTTGCCTTCCTTGAAGAACATTGGAAAAGCCACCAAAAGTTAAACCAGTTCGAAAAACTGAAGCTATATATATATATACACACACACACAGAGAGTATTTCTTTTTCTTGCAGAGGAATATATATATATATGTGTGTGTGTGTGTGTCCCATATTTTGGATGCACAAAAAAGGGAAGAAAATGTAGACATGCCCCCCCCCCCCAATAGAGGGGGCTTTATTTATTTAATAATAATAATAAAAATAATAATAATAATAATAATAATAATAAGCTTATAGTTGTAAACCTCTTAGAGACTGACTGTGAATCGGTATATTAATGAATCTGTTATGGCTATTGCTAATGATGATGATGGTATTGAAACGATTGCGACTTTAACTCGATTCAAGCTTTTAATTCCTCCTCATAATAAACCGATCCCTTTTGTCTTTGGAGAAAGAAGACTTCGCTTTTTAGGCGTCTCCTCTGGAGAGGCTGCGTCTGCATTGCAGAAATAATCCAGTTTGATACCGCTTTAAGTGCCAGGGCTCCGTGCTATAGAATCCTGGGATTTGCAGCTGGCTCTCCCTACAGATTAGGCTCAGCCTCTTCCCAGGCTACAAATTCCCATTGCAAGGAGCTGTGGCAGTTAAAGCGGGATCGAACTGGGTTAATCCTACAGTGCAGATGCAGCCCCAGTCGTTGGAAACTAAAGCCACTGAAGTCGCTTTAGTTGAGAACCTTTTCATCCAGACTGTGTTAGTTCTTTTTGTAACGAGTAAAGGAACGGTCGTTACTCCCTCGTTCCATTCTGATTGTATTGTTTGCATTGCAGTTTTTCAGTCCATCAAGTAAAGGCTTAAAGGGGATGGAAAGTACGCAGGTCCATCAGAGTAGACCCATTGACACAATGAGTTACCTCTGTGTAACACTGGCTCACATTGTGCTGAGTCAATGGGGGTCCCAATTCAAGTAGACCCATTGAAACAGTGGGATTTACCTAGGTTTGATTTACCAAACACTTACTATTCCAGGAAGGGCAGCTATTGCAAGCAAAGGGATCTGCAAAAGCACAGGAATATAGATGCTGAAAGCAAGCAAATATAGATATAGAGAACAGAGAGAAACCCAACACAATGGTTACAAAAATTGGGGTTAGTTTTAAATGGGGTGAAATGCTCCCCATCTCTGAACCCTTCCTCCTTTTCAACAGCTACTAGTTGGCTTTGTGATTTTTTTGGAGCCTAGGAGCAACATGCAAGGCTTGGAAAGTTTGCCCTGGCTCTGTATTTCATTCTCTTTCTGTGTATCAGTTTGTCTTCTCAAAAAATATATGTTTGGGAAGGGGAAAAATGCATTCTTCTTTAAAATGAATGCCATGAAAGGAATGTGGAAAACAACTAGGAGAAGAAGAAAAAAGTGGGAGCAAATGCTTTTGGGGCATTGCTTTATAATATGTTCAGATTGGGAAAGAAACTTAAATGATCGAGCTGTTTGTGTCTTGCCTTTGCAGAAGCCTGGGCCTAAAAGCGACTGTTAAAATGTGACTTTGCTGTGATTTTAGAATCATAGAATCATAGTCATTTCATCCATTGATTTATTTACTGCGCTGATCAATAGCAAGTAGCTTCTCCATAGTTTGATAGATCTGAAGGTGATGTGGGGCTAAAATATTTGATTTAATATTCCGAAAGGTAGAACAAAGCCAGTCGGGTTGAGTGAGAGTTGTAAGTCTTTAACAAAATGCTTGTAGACAGGTCTACTCAGAAGTAAGACCCATTGAGTTAGCTAGGGCTTTTTTTCTGCTAAGTGAGCAAAGGACTGCAGCTTGCACATATGTATTATGTGACTGTCTATGAATACATATATCTATCTGGGGCTAAATACAACTCTGGAGACCTGGGTTCGATTTCCAGCTCAGCCGCGAAATGCACTGGGTGACTTTGGGCACGTCACACTCTCTCAGCCTCAGAGGAAGTCAATGGCAAACCTCCTCTGAACAAACCTTGCCAAGAAAACCCCAGGATAGGGTTGCCTTAATTTGGAATTGACTTGAAGGCGCACAACAACACATTTTAAATTTTAGTTCCATCCAGAGTAGATGCATTGCTGAAGTTGAAAACAATTGTATTAGCAATGTCTGAAGACATCCAGTCCATTCCAATGGTCTTCTCTGTTGTGGTTAACTGCCTGACTTATGGCAACCTGATAAAATCAGAGACCTCCAAGTGACTTTATCCTTAGTAGCTCTACTCAGGTCTTGCAAATTCAATAGTCGTACTCAAGTCTTGCAAATTCAATAGCCATGCTCAGGTCTTGCAAAGTCAATAATCATACTCAGGTCTTGCAAAGTCAATAGTTGTACTCAGGTCTTGCCAATTCAATAGCCCTGCTCAGGTCTTGCTAATTTCTGGATGGAGGCTTATCCATCTGGAATGCGCTCTTCCTCTTTTCCTACTACCTTCTTCCTTACCAAGTATTATTGTCTCTTCTAGGGAGTCATGTCTTCTCGTGATATGACCAAAGTATGATAGCCTCAGTTTAGTCATCTTGGCTACTAGGGAGAGTGGTCTTGGAAGCGTGACTACAATTGGATTTAGCCCCAGAGTGGGAATTGTGTGGTTTTTCTAGATGTGGTTGAGTTGGTCTTGCTATCAGTCCTATAGGGAATGGTGAGGAATGCTATGAGTCAGTTGTGTGTAGGTATATATGTGCCTTCAAGTTGCCCGTTGGTTTATAGTGACCCTATGGATTTGATAGGATTTTCTTAGACAAGAAATACTCAGAGGTGGTTTTGCCAGTTCCTTCCTCTGATTATAGCCAAGAAAAACCCATGATGGATTTGTCTTCTTTGCATTGGTGTTGTGTGCCTCCAACTCATATCTGACTTATGGCGACCCTAAGGAGAACCTATTTCTTCGGAGGGTGTTTGTTGGAATATCACTTTCTTGAGAATCGCTAGAAACTCAGGAAAGTCGGAGAGACTGGTTAATCTCACTAAAATAACTAGCTCCACTGTATCTCCCAGTCCTGCATCTCCCCAATAAAAACACAGTCACTTGGTTTAGTGTTTGCCATTGCCATCCTCTGAGGCCGAGAGAATGTGACCTGCCCAAGATCACTCAGTAGGTTTTTATGCTCTAGTGGGAATTGAACCCTGAGCTCCAGAGTCATAGTCCTGGATTGCCTTAGTGTTGCCATAAGTCAGGAAAGACTTGAAGGCACACAGTAATGACAACAACAAACCTGGTATTCCTTGGCAGTCTCCTACGCAAGGACGAACCAGGACTGATCTTGCTTAGCTTCCAAGATCTGATGTATGAGTTGCAGTTGAATAGCATTTGAAGGGTTGTCCAGTTCCCACCCTGATGCAGCAATCCTTTGCAAATTGGATTCCCTTTTGCCTTTAACTCCCAATCCGTACAAACTGTTGACAAATGTTGATCTCCAGATAACCTTGCCGTGAATCATCGAGAAGGCCTCCTTCCACTGAGTTTGGAGTATAGGCCCTGCAAGGAGAGGGTGGACCAAGGTTAATAAAATGCCTGTTTGCGGTCCAATATTTGCTAGATTTTTGTTTACATTCACGGTAAAATTTCATTAGGGCCGAGACGTAATTTAACCCATAAAATCATTAAGCTTGTCCCCTTCCCCCTGAATGAAAGCTAAGTCCCCGTTTATGAAGAAAGCCAAACACATGCATGCTTGCAAGTACCCCAAAAAAAAGAAGGGGGGAAAAGAGAGGGAGAGAAAGCCTTCTCTTCCTTTGGCTGCCAGGAAACAGGCCGTCCCATCCCATCCTGCAATTCCGCATTTGGGCAAAATTCCTATTTCGAGTCAAGTGGGAATTTCCTCACACTAAGAACAGCAGCCTCTCCAACTCAGTTAACACTATCAAAGAAATCTAAGGCATCCAGGCATGCTCTATGATGGGATTTGTAGTCTGGAGTGTTGTAGGGAGTGCTGGTTCGGTGAGGAATCTATGGCATCAGAGGAGAGCAGAACACACACATGCTGCCTCTAATCCCGGATTAGACAAAATCTGGAAAGGTCTGTAATAGAAGAGAAACGATCCCAATTTGTGCTGCGCAACTTTTTCCATAATCCACCCGCCCTGAAAGGTCTGTGGCGTGTGGGCTTGTGTTTTTGCGCCTCCAAGCGAACCTCCTCCACACATTTTTGTATGGCAGCCTCGTATTTATTTTTCAACCGCCAGGCCTTTGCAAACCACTTTCTGAAATGGCAGGAGATGATTGGGAATGAAACGTGTCAACAAGACAATCCCTTGAGTATACCTGAACTGAATATATCACCAGAGTTTGGTAATGTTAGGTTCTAGACTACAGATTCCAGAATCCCCCAACCAGTAGGACCAGTAGCCACACTGGTTCAGAGGTCTGTGGAACTGTAGTCCAAAAAGTATGAGAAACAGTGTGGCGTAGTGGGTTGCGAATCAGGCTATGACTCTGGAGACCAGGGTTCGAATCCCCACTCAGCCATGGAAACCCACTGGGTGACTTTGGGCAAGTCATACTCTCTCAGCCTCAGAGGAGGGCAAAGGCAAACCTCTGAACAAATCTTGCCAAGAAAACCCTGTGATAGGGTTGCTTAGGTTGCCATAAGTCTGAAATGACTTGGCGACATAGAACAGCAAAAACAAAGTCCCATAAGCAATATTGCTGAGCTTTGCCTATGACAATCTGCTTATATACTTAATTGGTATGCTAGTTTATGTATCTCATACTAATATAATTTGGGAAACCCTTTCTGCTAGTGACTGTAGTTCACTGTGAGCTCAGTAAATTTATTTTGCCCTTTGCCGAAATTAAAAACACAGAGAGACTGTGAAACACTGGGGAGGTCATAGTATGCAAACAACAAACTGTTTCCAATATGAGGATCACTGGTTGTCTACAACCGTTCTTTCGAACATTTGAAATGTCTTAGTTCCTTCCCCTAGAGATAGCTTTCTTGAGTCCCAGTCTTGCTACCAGAGGTTGCTTTTGCCCTTGGCGTTTTGTACCTTGGATCTCAGCAGCACAAAGTTTGTGCTAGATTTTAGAGCTGTGACTTTTGGGCAATCGGTGCATTCTGACATATAGGCACTCATGCATGCTTGTCTCTATAGCCAGACCCACAAGAAAGGTCCCCCCAAATGCTGGCATCATTGTTGATCCATATTGTCATACTACATCTAGCTGATTTCCCTTCATTTATCCAAAGCAGGTCTTTTTGGAAACCTATGGGCTTCGATTGCTCTCTTAAGACCAAACCACCTCAAAATGCCTTTTATTACAACATGGCTAGCACACAACAGTATATTGTTGCTGGGGAAAAAAATAAAATCTACACTTAAAATGCATCATGAGTAAGCATAGTAATTATAGGAAAAATTCCCGATGGCAACAGAGCCATCCGATCCTTGCCAAGTTAGTCATGCCTGCGGTGAGATAGAAATCCTTGCTCTCTATTCGCACCCAGGTGGGAAGAATCAAACTTCTGGATAACTTCTATTTGCATTAAAATGGGAATTTTCCAGGGTGGCTGTACAGGGCTCAAACAGACAGTCCAAAATAAAGCTGCTTTGGGTCACTTTGGAGGTATGCTGTTTAAATGATGCATGTGTCCTAAGAGGCTGGAGGCTGTGCCAAAGCCATGCTCCAGTCCTAAGGACTGGAGCACAGCTTTGGTGCAGCTTCTGGCCTCTTAAGAGGCATGTGTCATTTAAACAGCATACCTCCAAAGTGGCCCAAAGCAGCTTTATTTTGGCCTGTCTGTTCAGGCCCTATTTTCCTTTTCCCTAGGCAGCTACTTAAATCTGCTTTCTGGTTTTCTTTCAGGCATCCGGTACCATTCCCAATCGCCCAGCATGTGTGACCGGAAAGAGTTTGTCTTCTCCATCAATGCCATGGCGTCATCTTCGATGCATTCCGGAGGCAGCGGCTCTTACTACCACCAGCAAGTGACGTATCAAGACATCAAACCTTGCGTGATGTGACAACAGCAGGGTTGGGGGGAGCCAAGCTTTCATTGGGAGCAGCCACGTCTCTAGTGACCAAAGTGAAAACTAGGCATGACTTCTTGCAACCTTCTGGAAGCCAAAAGACCTCCCTGGGAAGCTAGAGACTGAGAGTTGCTTATGAGGTATATAAATTTTGGAGGCATCTACGGAAAGGAACGTTCTGGCCTCGGACAAACACGAAAGAGGAGCAGAGATGGATAGAGTGAGGGAGAACCATGCCAAGCCATGCTCTTTATCTTGGGCCTCCTTACATCTAGAACTGCAGTCTGAGAACACTTCCAAGAACTACTTTGGCGGCATTGTCTTCTCTACTTTTACTTCAGGTTTCAACTCAGCGGTCTTTTCAGAGACATCCTAAGCGCTTGACCATTCCTAATAATATATTTTTGACCATTTTAAACAATCTTTTACCAAAACGAACCATGGATTCTTGGCTTTGAGAGACAAGGATCTGCTGAACAAAGAAGGAACAAACAACTCCTGTACTCCTAATGGCCATGGGTTTCAAGAAATGTCAATCCCTTTGTCTCTGGGTTCCTTACTCAGTAAAAAGGAATTGGTTTCAGGTTGTACCTTCTAGTGTTTGTGAGTGAATATTAAACTATACATAGTTCATGGTATATTTACCTCTGATTCAGGTCAAGAGAGCAATCTCTCCAAAATTCAGCGAGCGCTGAGACGTTTTCTCCACATTTTGTTCCCCAAACTGTGTGTTGTATTCCCAGACGATCCGAAAAGTGGAATGAAACACCCATCGCACATCCCACACACAACACATACACAACACACACATGAGGCCACCATAGAACTGTGGATGTGGGACCAGTTAGTAGCAGGAACCTTCCCCATGAAGTCTTTTCCCATTTTCCCCGTTTGAACTTCCCCGAGTCTTATTTTAACTGTTAAGTACAAAATTACAAAGAGAAGCACTTTGAGAAATAGAGGTGAAAATAAAACTTAAAAAAGAAAGGATGAACAAGGCTCATGCTTTTATTTATTCAAACATTTTAATAAAACACAACAGCGGCCTTGGTCAGTCAGTATTAAAATAGCAAACGTGTTGGCAATATTTGCCATAGAGAGTTTGTGCGAAGTGACCATTGCAAATGTCCGACGGCGGCGAGGCGAAGCAGTTTCCCCTGTGTTTTTTATATATATAATTATATATATAAATATATAAATATATAAATATGATAAATGAAGGACGCTTCTTTTTCTCTTTCCTCTCTGTTATGCCCTTATCCCACCCGCCTTTTGGACCTGACTGTACAGTTTGGGCGACACTCTTGTTTTCGAACTTCATTGTACACTGTATAAAAAGTGTAATTATGGCAGATTGGGGAGAGGTCTAGACTCCCTATTTTTTTGTGTGTGTGTACGTTTGTCCTTTTTTAAAAAATGGAACGCAAATAATAATAATAATAAAAAATGTATGGTATTCGTACACAGCCTTCACAAATTGTATAAACCGTCAATAAACCAGTGTGTGGCATAGAAACCTGTGTAGTAGCATGTTGGGAATAAAAATCCAAAGCGAAAGGAGACTAGTTGCCATCTTAGGATGTTTCCTATGGACCAAGGCTGCCAGTTACTCCAACTGTACTATGTTCTTGTGGTTTCCCATTGTAGGATAGGTGGATCTATCCTAGATAGGAGTTTTGGAGACGTTTTGTTGGAGGTGTTTTGCTCCGTTCTTATTTCTTTTCCCCCACTATGACAATGCAAGGGTAAATCTCGGCGCATGACTTCTCTGCATGGTTCGCCATGTGTTGATAGGTCTTTAAAAATGGTCAAACCCTATACCATTCCAAACTGTAGACGGTTTTAATCAATTATCTTTTTTAAATTAATTTATAAAATATATTTTCTACATTCTGTTACAACTTACCTGAATATGTGAAGTCAAAGGCTTTCATGGCTGGCATCCATAGTTTTTTGTGAGGTTTTCGGGTGATGTGGCCATGTTCTAGAAGAGTTTATTGCCGACGTTTCGCCAGCATCTGTGGCTGGCATCTTCAGAGAATAAACTTACCTGAATATCTTTTATATCCCACCTCAGTGCTCCCCTCCCTTTCGCAAATTAAATTGATTAATTTAATAAATTAAAAGATAAAAAGACAAAAGTAGCATAAGAGCACAGCATTAAAATTCCTCAGCTCCTCGGTTCCTAAAAAGCCTGTTGGAACAGAAAAGTTCTCACTTTCTGACACATTATTTCACTCTTGCTTCATGAAACATCTGGAGAACTCAAAAGCTTATATTGTTTGGGAAGATCTTTGAACTGATGTAGTATCACAGTGTTACACCAACCTGGATGTTAGTGTTTTCTTTCGGAAGCTTTCATTCGGCCGATGCCAACCTTTCACCTTGCTTAACTTTAGGTTGCAATGATACAAGATTCCTCATGAGTAAACCCCACTTAAGTCACTGGGATTGACTTCTGTATCTGTGCACAAAGGTGTGCATTGTCTGTCTGGAAATTTTCACTCACTGAGTTTTTTGGCAAATTGATCCAAATTTGTGGTCAGGAGGATTATCAATGGAACGATGCGCATATCTTTCATTTTTCTGTAATTGGGAGGAAATAATCCGAATCTTTCCCTCTTGAATTAGACACAAGTCAAAGCAAACGAAAATAAAAGTAGATATTTAAGGAATGTACGCCACGGTTGCTTTAATCAACAAGGAAAGTGTGTAAAAATATGTACATTAAGAGAAGTGTATAAATATGGCTATATTAGGACAATTGCTGTCAAAATACTATATACACTCATGTATAAGTCTAGAAATTTAGGTCAAAATATTGACCCCCCCCCCCAAAAAAAAAACTGAGTCAACTTATCCATGGGTCAATGTAAGTACTGTATCTTAACTCTAATTTTAAAGAAGGAACCATCCCCTGGTGAAAAGCAAGAGTATAGTATGTGAAGCACCAACCTCCTCTACTCTCTCATCCATCCAGTCTTAAGAGTAAGCACAAAGAGTTACGGAATTTTATACGTTCATTGACATTGTTTTGCTTTGCTTCATCCTTTAATTCCTCTGCTACATGCTCCTAAATTTTACCCTCGACTTATCCACAGGTCATAGCAAAATCCATAATTCTGGCCCCAAAACTTGCCCTCGACTTATACATGAGGTCGACTTATAGTCGCGTTTATACGGTAATCCCAAACTTCCACGCAGGAAGAAAAGAAATTGGAGTCATAGAATGATAACATTGGAAGGGGTTGCAAGGGACGCATCGTCCAACCTCTGCAGTGCAGGAAACACAGCTAATGCACTTTTAAAAGATGTCCATCCAAATTATGTTTAAAGTTCTCCAGAGATAGAGAGTCCGCCATCCTTTGAGGTAATCCTATTCCAATGCCAAACAAAACCTTACAGTGAAAAAAGTTCTTCCTAAAGTTTAGGTGGAATCTCTAGTCTAGTCTTATAATTGTTTTGTTCATGTCCTAGTCTCTGGAGTAGCAGAAAACAAGCTCACTCTACCTTCTACATGGCATCCCTCCAGATAGTTAAAGATGGCTCTCCTGTCACCTATCAGTCCTAAATTTACACAGCACCTTCATATTGCACTCCATGCAGTGTGACACGCATGGAGTGAGAACGCGGGTGGGATTTTATGGAGAAAATGAAACAAACAGGTATTCACATTTTTATATCTGCATCCTGCTCATTATAAATAATAATAATAATAATAATAATAATAATAATAATAATAATAATAGCTGAAAAATCTTATTATTTTGTAAGTAGCACTGAGTTCCAGTATTGGAGAATGGGTGGGAGGAAGAAGAAGACGGAGGAGGATAAAGATGGTGGTGGTGGAGGAAAGAGAAGAAGAAGGTGGTGGAGGAGGAGATGAACGAGGAGGAAGAAGAAGACGGAGGAGGAGGAAGGTGTTGGTGGTGAAGGGGAAGAAGAAGGTAGTGGAGGAGGAGATGAACGAGGAGGAAGAAGAAGATGAGGATAAAGATGGTGATAGTGGAGGATGGGGAAGAAGAAGATGGTAGTGGTGGAGAAGCTGAACGAGGAAGAAGAACAAGATGGAGGAGGACAAAGATGGTGGTGGTGGAGGATGGGGAACAAGAAGAAGAAGGTTGTGGTGGAAGAGATGAATGATGATGAAGAAGAAAATGGTGGAGGAGGAGTCTGACATAGCACATGATTCAGAATACTTTATCTACTTCCTCAGAGTTAACCAAGTCTATGAAAGAGGATATAAATCCCCCAAATAAATAAATAAATAAATACCTGTAAAATTCTTGTCTTCACATCCTTTGTGGGTTTTCTTAGCTCCTGGTTGCCTCCTCTACATATGACTTACTGTAGTTCTCTTCTCATCCTTCCAGCTTTTAGTATGAGGAAAAATAGTGATGCCTGCTGGAATTTTGTAAGCTCTTTGGCATTGTTTTCCTTTGCTTCATCCTTTACATCCTTTGCTACATGTCTTTGAGTTTTAACCTCGACTTATTCATGGGTCATATCAAAACCCATAATTTTGCCCCCCAAACTTGCCCCCTTGCCCCCGACTTATACATGAGTACATATATACATTATATTACATTATACAAAATCGATTGGAACGGAAGAGGCAAAACAGGTTCAAAATAAATGAATGAAAAACAGCCTTTTATTTCAAGTGACTTGGAACATCTGTTGGCTGCCTTTGCCTTCTGTGACATTTAAACAAATCCAAGAATTATTTCTAGATTGGCAAGGTTAGATGTAAAATTAGTACAGTATATGCATGTTCTATGTAGATTTGTTTCTTATGGATAAATGCCCAGCAACGCTCCTGGGACTTGGCATATAGCAAAACAGAAGTGACTGATGGCTAAATCCAAGTGCTAGTCCCAACTCAAGTAAACCTATTGAATGAATGGTAATTCTGTAAATGTTGGCTTACAATTCAGAAATGGATTCAGTGGGTCTGCTCTAGTTGGGGCAAGACATTTGATTTAGGCTGTGGTGTTTGACTGCAGTCGATGTGGTGCAGTGTGTGTCTTTGCAACTTATTTGCAAGGCCAAGTACATAAGATGTGAGCAGCATTTGAACATTCTTGCTATGTTCGTATGCATTTACTGTGTTCCCTTCATCCCCCCTTACTTTAACTATAGGCCCCTTACAAACGGGCAGGAGGTGGCATGGCAGTGTCGATTCTAGGGTACTGGGGGGCGCACAGCAACCCCACGCTCCTGAACCCTAGTCTGTACGGATGCCGCCATCATACTGACTTCCCATCCACACTGGGGCTGCCGTGATGACAATGCTTTGGCCCAGGGTACGGATGTCACAGGGCCAAGTAGGGTCAGCCCTGGTTAGTACTTGGATGGGAGACCACCAAGGAATACCAGGCGCTGTAGGCTAGATTCAGAGGATGGAGCTGGCAAAACCACCTCTGAGGATTCCTTGCCAAAGAAAACCCTATGAAATTCATGGGGTCACAGTAAATGGACAAGCGACCTGAAGGCATATGCCCAAGGCACATGATCCCCATCTGATCTTAGAAGCTAAGCAGGGTCAGTCGTGGTTAGCACTTGGATGGGAGATTGCCAACAAATACCGGGTGCTATAGGCTCTGTTTCAGAGGAACTGGCAAAACCACCTCTGAGGATTCCTTGCCTAAGAAAACCTTACGAAATTCATGGGGCTGCCATGAGTCGATAGGTGACTCAAAGTCATGTACACACACAAAACCTCTATCTTCTCTTCAATTCTTAAAAAGGAGGGATACACAGGACAATGTGTGGCTATCTCCTGGCTCTTTGCCTTCCATGGAAGCCCTTCTCTGGGCTTGAAATGAACTAGCATGCAATTGTAGAGCCTCCCTCCTTCTCTGCGGCACACAACCCCTGTCTCCATTTCTTTCTTTCTTTGCTCTCTGGCCCTACCACAGCCTCAGCCTCTCTGGAGAGCGCCTTCTCCCGAAGCTGGTTCTTTTCAAACCTGATTATTCTAGGCCCAAGGGTAATCTCTTTCCGCTCCGCTTCCAGCGAAATGATCAATATAATTTCAGCCGGAGCAATTAATGCCACAAACGCTTCGCTGTGTGCAGATCAAGGGTGGCCTGGCCTAGGAGTTTTCTGCAAGTTTGCATGCGTGCGAGAGAAGAAGAGATTTCTTCTTCTTCTTAAAAATAAGAAATAAAATCCAGCTTCATCAACCCGAAAGTGGTGGAAAGAAAAATACCACCGTAATAGTCATAAGAAAAAGCAAATGAATGGTATGCATGAGATTTCTCCTTCTCAGGTCAACAAGTAGTGGCAATATATATATGCATTCAACTAAATAAGAGCTGCCAGTCAAACCAGAGAAATCTTGCACTGGAAACTACTATAGGAAATATACCTATTTTTAGAGCCAGGGAGTTCAAATCCCTCCTCCTGAAAATTGCAGCCTTAACATTTTCCCTTTTCCCCAATTCAGAGGACCCTAAAGCATTAGGCAATAAATCTGACCAGTCCCTTGTCCTTTTTATGAGTCTTACGGCTAGATTGTCTGGAATTGGAAATCCACTGAAAGTGTGTTGACGTCCAAACGAGAAACTAAACTATGGCCTATAGCCCTTTTAGAGAAATTAACCGGTCAAATGAAAGAGTTAAGATAAATGATCGACATCCTACAGGTTTCTGGGAAGCCTGGTTTCCTTTCATTGCATTTGTTAACAGTAAGAGACGGAGTCGTTCTTCTCCTATGTGGATTTCTGGAAAGAGTTAGTAGCATCGAATAGGACAAGCAAAGCTATGGAATATGATGCAAAGAGGTATTTGATGACTCCGAATTTTTGTCGGGTTGGGATCTTCTTTTTCCTCATGTGAAAGATCAGCTGTGCCATGGGCATCCTCTCCCTGTGGATGGATAAACAGATAGATATGTAGAAAGATAGGTAGAAAATACTTCTTCCTAAACTGTAAATCCATAGAAAATTGCCATGGCAGCTTAAACTGGAATTGCAGTGCTATTATTCTGTAATGTGAAAGGACTCCTGGATCAAACCCTGTCGGGAGACTTGGTCTCCAAGCTTCAGGTATGTTTTGTGTGGTTCCTTGCAGTCTGACATGGAAGGAACCAGCCGGCCTACTCACCAAACTTGGGATGCCAACTATTTTCCAAGCCACTGAGCTCAGTCTAAACAGTCCTCCAGCCTCCCCTCCATCCTTTCTCTGTGCCTTGTGATGGGGATGTAAAAATACAACATTGTAGGTTCATATTCACTTCTGTCAAACCATTCCTTGGAAGACGATTCTTCAAAATACTTGGTGCTACAAAGCAGGAAGATCAGAGCCAAAATGTATGAGAATTACTTTTTGTTTGAACTACGATTCCCAAAGTCCCATTTAGGCATGTTGGCTGGAAAAACTTGGGAGTTGTAGCCTTCTCCAAAGTAACTTTTGCTGTGTCTACATTTTCTGGATCGCTTTGCCCACCCCTTTTCTTTGGCTGCTTCGTCTGTATCTCAGCTGAAGTTCTGAGTTACTACAATGCTAGAGCTGAACAATATGCATCTGAATACACAGCCAAAAGCATACGCACAATAATTTTGTGCATGAAACTAAGTCCTACAAAAATATAGGGTGCATCTACACTGTAAAGCAGTTTGACACCACTTTACACGCTGTAGCTTCATCCTATGGATCCCTGGAATTTGTAGTTTTACACGGTCTTTTAATGTGTAAGCCGCCCCGGTTGTCTGTATCTGTCTGAAGAATGGCATCACATGCACAACTCGTTCCATCTCAGACTAAAATATTCAACCACAGAGAAGCATCCGCATGCGTAAGATACCAACAAGCAAGACCCAAAAGCAACATTCCTCTCCCTTCATGTGCTCTTAGGAAATAGCATTTAGTGATATATTGCCTCTGAAAATGGAGGTTCATCATGCCCAACAGCCATCACTAAGATTTTAAATGGATGGAGCTGATCAACTGAGCATAGGGCACAGCAGTCAAAACCAGGCATGCTTTTCAATAAAGCCGTGAAAAGAATGGCCCACCCAACGTGCCTCTGAAACCTTTGCAGCCTCCGACTGGCCATGCCATTTCGCCAGCTCTATTCTTATCGCATCTCTTCTGGGAACCAGGCCCCGGAGTGTATCTGCTTAGTATCCACTGAAGTGGCAGATGACAGCAGTCGCCCTGTTCTCTTGAAGGTGGGGGACGATATTTATTTTACACAAGGCTATGCCAACTGGATGGCCACCACCCAAAACCATCACAACATTTTTACTGGATTGTGAATACGTCTTATACTAACTGGTGCTGAATGCTGTGCTCTCAGCTGTGGATGGGGTATGCGTTCAGATGTTAATGCAACTCTCAATTTATTTAGCTACAGAGCAATAGATCTGCATATTGCACACATGGATTCCATATTCTCACACTTGAAGAATGCAACTGTGGCCCTCCAGATGTATTTAGGCTGCAGCTTCCATACTCCCCCATCATTGGTTTTGTTAGGTAACCATACAGAATATTACCCACTGATGGTAATAACCCAAGAGACTTCTGTTATATCTCCCCCATGTGTTGCCTCCAATAGACACAGTTGAGTACCTAAGTTTATGGCCAAATGTCTATTGGCATCTTACACATGTGGATGTTCCTCTGTGGTTGAATATTTTAGTCTGAGATGGAAGGTCCACATTTAGTCTAAGGTTGTGGAAACAGAGGTGTGCATGCGATGCCATTCTTCATACAGATATGCATTGTGTGTATGCTTTTGGCTGTGTATTCAGATGCATATTTTCTGTCTTTGCTCAGAACTTCAGCTGAGATGCAGGCGAAGCAGTCAAAGAAAAAGGGTAGGCAAAGTGATCTACTAAATGTTAACACAACAAATAGAAGAACTTAAGATGTAAATTCTGTGTCTCTCTCTGTACAATGCTAGAAACGTGGGGACAGAAAGAAAATTTTATAGGAGACAGAATGCTTCCTTTTGCCCACCCGGTAGTTACTCCTCTGCAAACATTTACACAATTTAACTAATGGATTCACGCAAATAAATCACAGATAAACATGGCAGGGCACCCACTGAATGAGGCATCCATTAAAAATGCAACAAAACCTCAGCTAAGGTCAACCTTCGAATCAGTTTTGGCATCATGGTTTGGAAATATGTCCCAATTCGAAAGACTCCTAGACAAACAAAATCTCTCTCCATCATCCTGCGTTCTGTAGGACCCATTTTATTTATATATTTGTTTGCCTTTATTTAAACACTTCTTTCCCTCCCACCCACCTTTCTAATCCTTATTATGCCCAGAGTGGTTGGCTGTCAAAGAGATCATCAGCTATAAAAATCGTAAAGCAGCAAAGCAAATGACTTGCAAACAGAAGATGGAAAATTGTCTTGGGAGGCTAACCTCAAACTCCAATGGCTAAAAAAATCACCTTCCCTGGAATAAGGTTTGATGCGCCAAGTGCGCCGCCTGCTGGACAACTGTAGCATTAATGATGGAGAAGCAGAGAAGAGGCCTTTGTCTCTAGTCAAGTGTTGGCCTTCCAGGTGTTTGGGACTTCAGCTCCCAGAATCCCCAAGAACAGCTTGACCAACAGTGGAAGCTCAAGTCCTAAACATCTGGGGGGACTCCAAGACTGAGAACTTCTACTCTGGAATCCTGCGGCCCTCCAGATGTAGCTGGACCACAAGTCCCATTAGTTACAAGGCCAATGGTGGGGGACACTGGGAGTTACAGTCCAATAACTTTTGGAGGGCTGCATGATTCTACCTCTTTTTCAGAAAACATTTCTCCGATCCACACTCGATCTTCTGGAAGTGTAGGAGTCTACCTTGAATGTTTTTAAAATGACATTTTGGGTACATCCACACTGTAGAGATAAAGCAGTCTAACACCACTTTAACTGCCATGGCTCAATGCTGTGGAATGCTGGGATTTGTAGTTTGGTGAAATATGTAGTCTTCCTTCTCGGAGAGCTCTGGCGCCCCACCAAATCGCAGAAATCCATAGCAAAGAGCCTACCAAGAGTAGATACATTGAATGAGTTGTTGGACTGTGAGTTAACATGTAGTTCAATCTAACTGGTTAAGGACTCTACTCTACTTGGGACTAACAATAGAAATTAACCCAGGCATATCTTTTAAAATCAGGTGTAGGAATTACATTGTTGGATTACAACTTCCAGTATGCTTTAACATGGGCTGCTGGGCACTGAGGTCCAAGAACATCTGGAGGCCTGAATGATTTCTAGCCCTGTTCAAAATCACATTGCCAGCAATTCATTTACTGTTATTTTTATTTTGTAAAGAGATTGCTGGAGCTTCGCCTTAGTTTCCTGCTACTTGACATTTGGAGTCCCACCGCTGTTTGGAAAGGTGGAAATTAATTTGGAAATGTCAAAAAATAGCTCCTGACTTATTGGAGAACTCCTTCCAGGGGAAAGCAGTCGGACCAAATGATCCAGAGGCAAACGCCACACCTGGAAGTACAGGATATAATAATGCTCCCCATGGGATTTGGTAAGGAACCGGGAGTTTATGTACAATAGGAATTGTAGTCCCTGTTTACATATGGCAACGAAGAACGACTCCCAATATATCAACAGCCTGAGCGATTGCTTCCTTTTGGAGATGAAAACTTCGCTTGCTGTAAAACAAACAGCGCTAAATGGCAGAATTCCTCTAAAAACGCTGCCACATCTTCAGGCTGCAATGATAAAAGTCACTGGTGGATTTCTCCAAAATCCAGTGATAGTGGTTTGATATCACTTTAACTGCCACGACATCTTCCTATGAAGGGGGCAAGCTAAAAACTCTAAGGTTGAACACAGAGAACTATTGGAACACAGGGCTTTGGTTTATGGCAATATAAGCTGAAGTTCATTATGAGACTTAAATCTTTCCGAGTGGACTTATGTGTGAGAGAAATAGACCTGAGCAATGCCCATATTCACTTAGGAGTTGCTGGGGTATTACTATGTATATGCATCCATTGCACAAAGGTGCAAATTGGCCTTGTGTGGAATAGGCACCAATGTGCATTGGAACACTCCCCAGTGTGCATCTGGACACTAGCTGGAAAGTGCTGGAATGAACACCAGAAGGGCCTGATGTACACCAGAAGGGCCTGATGTACACCAGAAGAGCCAAATATGCACCAGAAGTGCCTAATGCACCTCTGAAGAGCCTAATGTGCATCAGAAATGTGCAATGTACCTCATGAGAGCCCAGTGTGCATTAGATGTGCCAAAAATGTGTCTCAGGAGAGCTCAATGCACTCCAGAAATACCCACTGTGCCTAAGGAAAGCCCAATGCACCTCAGAAGTGCCTAATGTGCATTGGAGAAGTTTTGCTGATGCCCTGATGGGCATCTTTGTAATTCACTAATACAGTTTTGTTGTTTGTCTACACAACATAGTTAAGGGTTTGTAAATTTACTCAAAGTTACACCACAATGCAGAATCTCAGCCATATTTCAGTTCTGGGAGAAGAATGTTGGCGCTCTGAGAAAAATGAAGGCCATTTTCCCATTGCATCCATTTTGCTTGAATGGTTGGCGAGCATCAATGCCGCTGCTTCTAGATGCTGTTATCCTTGGAAAAAGAGAAGACCAGGGAGGTGATGCCGGGGAGGGAGGAAATGAAGGCAGCATATTCCGTGGGATTTTGCACAGCAAGGACTCAACAACCTTGACAAGGTTTCCCTTTAACACTTTATGAAAGGTCTGCCTCTCTTGGGGCACAATAATGTGCTCAAAATATACTTTGCAGTGCACCCTGGAGCTACAAAAATATTCCCAGCTCTTGCATTGTTATTGTTTCAAGTAAGTGGACATTTCAGGGCTTATTTTGACGTTCTGCCTGAGACCTACAGCAAAGAGGCTTCTGTAGAGAAAGCTACTCAGTCCAAATATAACTTTTTTAAGAACAAAGAAAAAGTATAGATACAGAGGATGGGTGAGCAATTGTATTGGGGGCTATGAGGCAATTTTCCCATTTGGACCTTTTCCCCAGACATTCAGCTCCAGCAGCCCAAAGACTTGGGTTTTCCTCTACATTTCCTCTCAAAATGGTGTCCAGAAGTGACACTTCATGAACATTTTGAGATGGACTGAAATGACAATGTAGATATTGGAAGTACTGTAATGGTGGGGGGTGGTTTTGTGCATGTCAGCTTAGTTGATATTATAAACATGCATCCATGCACATCTACATTGATACAGACACACAATCCAAGACGCTGGCTTGAGTTTGCAGAGAGAAGTGTGCCTTCTAAATTTATTCCTCATATCAGCACTTCCCTCCTTGCAGAGAAAGCCCTTTTGTATGTAAAAAGCAATAATTATAGTTGGTAGTTGAAAATGACAACCTTGTAAGTGAAGGCTAGAAAGAAGAATAGCAATAGATGAAAAACAAAAACCACAAGCCAAATACATTTTTGATTCATGAAGCAATTTGGTGGCCAAAGAGGATGTCTGCAAGTGTGACAAACTGGTTTCTCCTGGCAGGGGGTTCAAAGTTGAAATGGGGAAACTGGTTTCTGCTTGCAACAGAATGAGGGCTCCAAAGGTTGTGAAGTAGTGGCAGGGCACCGTTTTTCTTCAGATTGCTATAGGACAGACAGTAGCAGCTGGTGGCTTCCATCTCAATGGGGCCACTCTGGGTTTTAGCCAAACTTCAAAGAGTGATCCAAGGCACTGAGCCTATTTTTGTGATGTTGTTCAACACTCAGGACAGCTCATTGAAAGTTTAGAGGACAACCCAGAGCAGATTTCCTGACCCACTGACACAGAAGCCAGCACAGCACAAGGGAAAAGGTTTAGAGTAGTGGTCCCCAAACTGTGCTCTTTAAGAGATTTTGGACTTCAGCTCCCAGAAGCCTCAGCCATGTTGGCAAATTGTCTTGGATTCTGGAAGCTGAAGTCCAAAATCCCTGAAAGAGCACAGTTTGGGGACCACTGGTATAGAGGAAGGCATCATGGGGGAAAAAATGTTCACTTCATAAGAAACAAACACATATCCCTGAAGGTAGAAGCATTCCAGAGGGAGTGGACAAAGGCAGAACCATTCTTGAGGTTCTAGATTTCTAATCAAGAGGCAATATTCAAACTAAGGGCTTCCCACATCTTGAATGCTCTAGACCACTCTACCACTTCCAGATTTAAACCAACTCATTGTCCTACCATGTACACAAGGTGTACCACCACTTCCTCCAAAGCGGTGGATCCTTGTTTTGACCAGGTGCCAAATACTCTTTTATAGGTAACTCCACCTTGCTAGGGAAGAATATATTTTGAGTACATGTATGGAAGTCAGACATGGATGAAGAGCATTCCATCCTGGAACCGGCATCTGCCAAGACCTGGCGAGAGTGCTCTTTTTCATAAGCACCCTAGAATTCACATTGTAAGCCATCCTGTTTGTTACTCCATTGGGGTGCTGTGAGCCATGGGGCTAGGGCTGGTTCCTAGCCAGTTCAATCCGCAGCAGGCGGCCTCTCAGGCTTAACCCTTGGAGAGCTGCCATGGCAGCATCTGCTGTGGATTTATCGTTATAAGTGAGGAACGCTTGATGCCGTGCTCCATGCCAGGTGAGCCGCATGGGAGTTACGTGGTGCTCTTGGAGAACCTCCTTTAACTCATTCACTCTGGTCCCTTGAGAGATGTTACCCACATACACAGTGGTGGGAGTGCAAGGCAAGTCTGGTTTGTCTGATAAAGGCTCCTTCTCCGGTCTCTCAAGGATCTGGTGAGCCTCCCCCTGCAACCTGGAACTTTCCAGCCTAGTCTTACTGGCTTTTCTTGCTGGCTGGACCACAGTGAGATCGCCAGGCCTTTCATCTTTGAGGGTAACATCTTTGCCTCCCTGTTTCTCTCTGTAGCGAAGGTTCTTGAGGACTGGGATCTTTGCAAGTGTTTCATGACTGATCTGAAGTCAGGAGAAAGAGAGAGAGAGCATTAGGACTTGCCCTAATACAACAAATGTTAACCCAGGTTATCTTGTGCAAAATTGGTTTAAGGTACCCAGAACCTTGAGGCACTGTATATGATAGCCTAGTAACATGCCACTTGGATTACTACAATGTGTTCTATGTGGGTCTGCCTTTGAATGATGTTCAGAAACTCCTGTTGGTACAAAACGCTACAACTGGATTGCATGCCGTTCCATAATCTGGGAACCTATTGTGTGCCTTCAACTAATTTCTGACCTGAGATGAACCTAACATGGGGTTTTCTTGGCAAGGTTTATTCAGAGGGAGCTTGCCATGGTCCTAGGATTGCCATAAGTTAGAAATGACTTGAAGGTAACACAACAGCAGCAGCAAGAAGTCCAAAAACCTGCTCCACAAAGCTCTGACTTGCTGTTCCTTAGAGTTGCAAGGAAGAGGCACATTTCAGTTCACGCAAACAGATGGCAGAGCCCTGGAGGGCAATTGGGTTCCCACCATTTGTCCTGAATCAGATTACATGCTTTTCATCTCCCTTTCTCTTTCTGATAAGTGCAGAAATACAGAAGGAAAATAGCAGTTTTGATCAACAGGCTTTGGGGAAGACCTGATCCTGTCTGCCAAGGTGTCAATAGTCACACCAAGATGAAAAGGGCTTAGGGGACAGGGGTTTGTTGTGCCAGATTTTCCTTTCAATTAGAAGTTAGAGAGAGAGAGAGAGAGAGAGAGAGAGAGAGAGAGAGAGAGAGAGAGTGTGTAAGCATATGCATTGGTAATACAGCAAAAATACAACACCAAAAATCCACAAAACGGGTATACTTTTATTGGACCTACCAAAAAGGCACAAAATACATCATGGAAGCTTTTGAAGCTCCACTGGCTTCTTCATCAGGCAATGGTTTTAAAAAAATATTCATACAGAACAACACAACAACAAAATGACTATGTTAGAATCACAGGCCTACATTTTGTCTTCTTCTTCTTGTTAGTTAAGATGGTCTGGAAAGATCTCAATGTAGATAGAGACCATTCCCCTCTTTGGTCAAGTAGACAGTGGGAAAAGAGTAATAAAATCCAGGCAATAAAATTTCCACTGAATTAGCAAAAGGAAAAGTAAGACGGGGAAGGCAGAGATGGAGATAGAGATATTGATTGATTGATTGGGAAAGGAAGCTAAGGAAGCATTTGTGAAGACCCAGTTCTGACACTATAGCTTTGTATGGGAGAGAGTTGGGTGATCAAAGCTACAGAAAGAAGGAAGATCAGAAGAACCAAAGACCTGGGACCGTAGCATCAGATAGACCTCTATGGTTAAAGCAACCGGTTATGACATTCCAAAAAGAAAAGGACGACCTAGTAAGTATGGACTTAAAAACAGAAAAAAAGAAATCTGATGCACAATTAAACCGTTTATTATATGCCTTCAAGTCAACCCCAATTTATGGTGACAATATCCTATGGAACTGACCACATTCCAGATGGATAGACTTGACCAAGTCCTGGGTTTGCAAGACCTGTTGAAGATCGGGTGAGTTGATAGTTTCTTAGTCAAAGAAAGCCACTCTGATAGCCTTTAGGGCTGATGGGTGGGGTATAAATACCATAAATAAATAAATAAATAAATAAAGGGTTGCCATAAGTCAAAATTGACTTGAAGGCAGCAAGCATAAAAATTGCAGGGCTTTCTGGGCAAGATTTCTTCAGAAGAGGGTGTGACTTGTCCAAAGCCTTCCAGTGGCTGAGTGGGAAATTGAACCCTGTTCCGCTAAGGATAGGTTTGCCTTAGGGTTGTCCTAAGTCAGAAATGTCTTGAAATAACAACAACACACTGCCCCAGACTTCCCAAGTGATCTGCAGCATAGCAGAAGAAAATAACCTTGTTCCAGAGGATCCCTTGAGGTTTGGGACGCTTGCACCCCGTCTTGATTGTTCTCGTTGGGGTCAGGATATAATCCACAGTGAGATCGTGGTCACCCAGGAGCGATTCAGGTATGTCCATCACCTGTGGAAAAGAAATAGGTGTGTCTATCCCACAGCTCTTCAGGTTTGCAGAACCATGGGTTATTTTTTTCTTTGTGCATCATGTGTGAGAACTGTGCAGCCCTCTAGATGTTGCTGAACTGCATGTCCCAGCATCCCTCCCCATTTGCTGTTGGGAATTGCAGTCCAACAAAACCTGGGTGCTCTCTAATTTGCGCCACTGTTTTACACTGGCCATTTGGAAGTGCAGCTGTTTAATATTACTTTAAGTGTCATATTCTGAGGGCTCCTGGGATTTGCAGCCCAGGGAACAGCACTAGAGCTTTATAGCAGAGAATCCTAATGAATTCTCCAGACTACAAATCCCAGGATTCCACAGGACAGATTGAAGGAGATTACGGTGGCATTGTGACGCCATCTCCTCCAACATTTCTCAGATGAAAACCAGAAACGCATGTGTCTGTACAACTTCAGAGTGTGGTCAAGATGGCAAAAGTTACTCATGCGGAAGAACACACAAGCTAGGGGAGGCTGTAGCAGTTTGCTTTTGCATAAACCTATTGGGAAGGGCAAGATTTTTATTCCTCCCTCTCTCCTTCCTTCTGATGAGTCGAATGCAAACAAGTTTTGTATTTTGCAGCAATTGAAGTAAACAGGGCAAAGGGGGAAAGAGGGAGGAGGAGAGAGAAACCAGGGCATTTTAAAAGCATGTAAAGACATGGGAAGACAGTGGGTTCCTTGGGACTGTCATTTCCAAATCAGGACACTGGGAAGGTATCTAAAACTGATCCAACTTTGTACAGTCGGCCCTTCTTATACACTGATTTCTTATACACGGATTCAAACATACACGGTTTGAAAATGTTCAAAAAAAGTATACATTTCAAATATCAAACCTTGATTTTCCATTTTTTATAAGGGACACCATTTTGCTATGTCATTATATTTAATGGGACTTGAGTATACACGGATTTTGTTATACACGGGGGATCTTGGAACCAAACTCCAGCGTATAACAAGGGTCCACTGTAGTACAAATATCCCAAGCATCATTTTGACTTTATTTAGAGCAGGGGTGCCATCCCATAAGGAAATCTAGTTCTCAGATATAGATGCAGTGATAACTGGATTGACAGATTTGTTTTGTTTCCCAGCTCAGCTTTTATGCTCAGACAATGGACACTATTTCCATCTAGAGGCAAGATGCAACTCTTACCTGGCAGTTGTGAACGGCCGTGACCACCACTGTGTCCTCTTTCACAGCCCCCATGGAGACCATCATGGCATATTCCATGTCCGCGTAGCCTTCCCCTTTCCCAATCCGCCAACCTGCAAAGAGGAAACCAAAGTGAAGGGAAGAGTGGTCACAGGCAGCCCTCCTGTGTGATAGCCTTCCATAACTGTAGCACTTTAAATGCCATGGTTTCATCCTATGGGATCCTGGGTTTTGTAGTTTCACAAGGTATATAGAATTCCCAGTAAGAGATGTTCTTTAGTGTCATGGTAAACTGCAAATACCAAAGTTCCACAAGGCTTGGCAGTTAAAGAGGAATTATGGTACATAGGGACATACGTTTATTTCCCTGAATTTAGAAGAATTAGGTTTTGGGGCTACAATTCCAAAAATCCCTAAGGAAGAGGAAGTAGGAGCAGTAGAATGAGGAGGAGGAAGAAAAAGAGGACTGGGAAAAGTTGGCTTTTTGGACCAAAACTCCCAGAATCCCCATGGAGGAGGAGGAAGGGTTGGAAAAGTTAGGTTTTGGAGTGTAATTCCCAATATCCCCAATCCACCATGGATGTGTGTGTGTCTGCAAAAAGTAATTTTTTCCAGGCTCTAGTTCCCGCTACCCCTGATACGTACCTTTCTCAGAAACAGCCACAGACCCAACTACCACCAGGTCCACCTGCACCTTTGCATCTAGCCCTACAGGTACACTGTAATCCCTGACGCCCTGAAAGAAGAAAGAGAAAAGACGTTAAAAGCAGGGATAGGAGGTGAACAATCATTAAACACCAGCCAAAACACACACACAATGTATATATGTATATGTATATACAATACATATACAATGGGCCCTTGGTATCTGATGGGGTTTGCTTCCAGAACCCCACGTGGATACCAAAATCTGTGGATGCTTAAGTCCCATTAAATATATTGTCGTCCTTACATAGAACGGCAAAATCAAATTTGATTTTTGGAATTGAAAAAAACCAAACCTTCAAGCCATAAATGGTTGAATCTGTGGGTGCAGAATCCATAGATACGGAGGACCAACTATGTGTGTCTGTATATGATACAAACATACAAGAAAAGACTTAGTTCTATTCTTGGAGGTCAGCCGAAGTGTCCCCTGTGGATCTTAAGATTTTTTTCTTCTCCAGCACCACATCTCAGATGAATGGATTTTCTTCTCACCTGCTTTCTTCACTGTCCAGCTGTCACATTCATACATGGTGAATGGGAATACAATGGCTTGGGTGATTCTGACTTTAGCACTCAGTTGTATATCTTTACTCTTTGGGATCTTGTCTAGTTCTTTCATTGCTGCCCTTCTCATTCCTAGCCTTCTTCTTATTTCTTGACTGCAGTCACTATTCTAATCAATGACTGATCGAAGGTAGATGGACTCTTTAACAAGCAACTATGCTGTCTACAATATCGTCTACCAAAGTTAGACATGTCAACACTGGAGGGCGCCAAAGCATTGCTTTCTATGGGCTATACCAGAAGAGCAAATCCACAGCTGCCAAATCTACTGGCCAAGAAGAGGTATGGATAGAAAGGTAACCATAAGGCAAAGCTGACTTGAAGGCACATAACAACATAAAGAAAACTGCAAGGGAGTGCACTTAGACAACCAAATCCTTCTCTCGCCCACATCTCTTCTTTCTAAACCCTACCTGAGAGGTAGCACATTTTCTTAGGATTTCTTTCGTTGCTCCAGGGGGGAGGACAATCCTGTTAAACAGCCCAGTTCTTAGGCGAGGAGTGGGCACCAAGAGAGTTTTCCTGGCCTGAAAGGAAAGGAAACAGGAAGGGTAAAAAGGTAAGAACCAGAAGATCCCAGAACCAGAACATGTTGGGAATTTTACCTTTCTAGCTATTACCATGGTTGAGAAAGAAGAGAAAGAGATGTTGTTCATTCCTAGGCATATTACTTGAATTTATTGCTAGTAGGATTCAGATGGGCCTATGGACTCCATGGCCAACACATTTCCTGGACATGTTCTACATTGCCAGGACATATAGTAGAATTGTTGGATCCATTCTACATTTCCAGGACATGGCCTAAATGTCCAGGTTACACCCCACATTGCAAGGAAGCATCCCACATTTACACAGTAGAGTACATTGAGCCATGGCAGTTAAATCGGGGCCAAGCTGCATTATTTCTGCAGTGCAGATGCAGCCAGAGACTCTTCACAATCTGAGCCAGGGCCAATTTGTCTGGTTACCTGGAGCACAGCCAGTCGGATTCCCTCCAGAGGTTTGTCCGGATCCACCTTGACTTCCCTGGCTTTATCAAAGATGTCGCATGTTTGGATGGAGTAACCGAGCTGGAAAGAACCCTGGAAGGGCAAGAGAAGGGAAAGAGAGAGTACTCACTTGCAAGGTTAAAAAGCGGGCATTCTTCTGGGGGGCATCAGGATTGACTTTAATAGTCTGGGCACTTTGGAACTCCTTCAGTTCTGGAAGCCTTGCAGAGGCACTGGGTGCGCCCTGTTTGGGTAAGACATTGCACATTAAAGGGACTTCTAGCAATGAAGGGAGAGGTTGTAGCCCAGTTGTGGCTGCTGACTTCACAATCTCCAAAGTATTTATATACTGATTAAAATTCTAAAACAAAACAAGCAGTACACAAAACATGTCTTTTAAGGCTTTTATGAGACATCAGAGACTGATAATTGTTTCCCAGAGGATGCAGGACCTGAGTTCTCACTTGATATATTTTATGGACAGGGTGACTCCAACTCGGTTTGTTTCAGAATTTTAAGCAGTGAATAAATTCTTTGGAGATTATTCATACAGTGTTACTTTTTGGATCTTGTGAATACCAAAGGTGCTACAAGATCTCTCTACATATTGATTCTGCTAACACAGCTGTGTCTTTGAATGCTTACAGAATACAGTCATCTCAGCCAAGCCACTAAAACAAACCAAGAAGCCTGATGCCACTAACTAGGAAAATGTACTGGTTAGTGGTGTTGG
The DNA here is from genome assembly GCF_019175285.1 of Sceloporus undulatus. Classification (NCBI taxonomy): domain Eukaryota; kingdom Metazoa; phylum Chordata; class Lepidosauria; order Squamata; family Phrynosomatidae; genus Sceloporus; species Sceloporus undulatus. The sequence goes on along the minus strand of NC_056529.1, from coordinate 19,463,674 downwards.
GATATTTGGTTTGTTTTACTGGCTTGGCTGAAACAACTGCATTCTGTAAGAATTCAAAGATACACCAGATTTTACTCATAGCTAACTTGGGATTTGTAGTCCTTGGTGTTTCTGGATAGCTGGGAGCCTGGACTCCATTATCCAGCTTCCTCCATATGCCACAGATAGACAACCCCAGAAAAGGAGACCCAAGACAAAAGCCTTGTGTTGCATCCAGGCCTTTTAACATCTCTCTCCTAGAAGCATCTGGAAGGTTCGAAGGTCCATGCATCTCATTGGGCAGTTGGCATCGCATCACCTGTGATATAACCCTCCTTAAAATGTACCTCCTTCAACATCTCATCCTTCCTTATTGTTGCCTACCTAAATTTTGTTGGGGCACTTTGGGGGATCTAGTTTGGGGTAGTGGTTTAAGCTTTGGACTAGGACTCTGGAGACTAGGGTTCGATTCCCAGCTTGGCCATGAAACCCATTGGGTGACCTTGGGCAAGTCACACTTTCTCAGCTTCCAGGGAAAGCAGTGGCAAACCTCCTCTGAATAAATCTTGCCAAGAAAACCTATGATAGGTTTGCCTGAGGGTCACCATAAGTCAGCCATGAAGCCCACTTGGTGACCTTTGGCAAGTCACATGCTCTGAGCCTCAATGGCAAGCCTTCTCTGAACAAATCCTGCCAAGAAGACCCCATGATAAATTCCCCGTAGGGTCACCGTAAGTTGGAAGTGACTCAAAGGCACACAATGAACACAGTTTTTTGGGGAATGCCACATTACCTTGAAATTGGGGATCCGGTGATGGACTGGTCTGGGGAAATCAGCCAAGTTATTGGCTTCCATGTAGTCCCAAACTTTTTGCCGGATGTCCGACTTGGAAACTCCTAAGCCAAGGCATGAAAGATGAGGAGAAGAGTTAGAAGATAACCCACTTCTATGTCATGCTACTAGGAGAGCGAGAAATCAAGAATTTCCCCCAAATAAAAATTCTATCCCCTCCATGAAATTTTCATTCATTCCCCAAATTTTTCACAATGCAGCCATTTAAAACTGTAGCACTGATACAGTTTCAGTATCCAAAGAAAAGGTGAAGGTGAGGCTCCCAGGGAATAAATGAACACAGCAAATAGAGGCGCACTAAATCTGGAGGGGTCAAGGATGGCGAAAACAGCCACTCTGTCCATCCCTGCTTCACCCTTTAGTTCTCAAGAGAGGCTGTCCACACTGCAGAAATAATCCAGTTCGGCACCACTTTACCTGCCATGGCTGAATGCTATGGAATTCTGGGAACTGTAGTTTTATCATAGAATCATGGAGTTGGAAGAGACCACAAGGGCCATCCAGTCCAACCCCATTCTGCCATGCAGGAACTCCCAATCAAAGCATCCCTGGGAGACATTGAGCCGTCTCTCTGTTTCTGGTGCCACAGCAAACTACCAATCCCAGAATCACATAGCATTTGAGCCATAGCAGTGAAAAGCAATGTCAAACTGGTGATGCAGCCCAACATGTAATAATACTCAGGGGTTGACTGCCTCTGTTCATGGAGGCTTGGAAAATTGCTTTTGGGGTGGCTGGATGGGTGGGTTTCCAGCTCCCAAAGTCCCCCAATTTCTCATTAAGGATGCTGGGGGATACTGGAAGTTGTAGTCTAAAGGAGGAAGAACTATATTGCAAGGTTCTGAGCTTCTTTGAGCATACATTTTTGCATGCAATCCTCTACCACTGAGCTACTCCTGTCTATTGATTGACTGATTGATTGAATAATAGTAATAATAATAGTAATAATTACCAGAGCATGCAGCTTGTTCTCCTGTGGTCTCCATGCCTCGCTGGCTGACAGCTCCAGCGATCAAAACTGTCTTTGATCAGCAGCTACATTGTAACCAATGACGTATACACTTTTTCCTTGGCTACAGGAGCCGAAGAGGGACTATTTGGAACGCTGAGGACGCAATGCAGAGGCCAGATTGGGAACTGGAGAGGGCTGTGTCCCTTTAAGAGCCACACAGTTGCATTCCTTTCCGATTGGTAGCATTCCCAGGGAGTTTTCTTAGCAAGATCTGTTCAGGGGAGGTTTGCAATGGCCTTCCTCTGAGGCTGAGAGAGTGGCTAGACCCAGGCTAGCCAATGGGTTCCTATGGGTGGGTCAGAATTCGAACTCTAGACCCCAGAGTTGCAATCCAAGGCTCAAACCACTGCTGGCTCTTAAAAAGCAGAAGAGATTTCAGCAGGGGAGGGTTGTCAGGCAGCCAGACAACCAGCAACACCTGCTATTTTTTTTAACTTTTGCAAATAATAATAATAATAATAATAATAAATAAACAAAACATGCAACAAGAACAACAATAATAACCTCAAGGAGGCAGTGTGGTATAGTGGTTTGAGTGCTGGACTGTGATCCTGGAGACCAGGGTTCAGTTCCCAGCTCTGCCATGAAACAGCATTATAACCTTGGGCAAGTCACACACTCTCAGCCTCAGGGGAAGGCAGTGGCAAACGCCCTCTGAACAAGCTATGCCAAGAAATCCCCATGATAAGGTTGCCTTAGGGTCACCATACGTCACATAAGTGACTTGAAGGCACACAACACAACACACACACAAAATACAGTAATAATAACCCCCAGTGCCTGCACTGCTAATAAAATCCACAAGATGGCGCTGTCTCCTTTTTTGCCATTCCATAGAAACTATTAGTACTTTTTCCCTAGAGCATCTTTTCATTCATGCCTTTGACCTCTAGAGGGCACCAAACACCAGATAGTTGAACCCAAAGCAGATGCAATGGGACAGTTCAACTTGATAGAAAGGGATTAATAGTTATTAATGTTGCCAAGGCACTGCTGAGTATCTTTTAAAAAGGGGGAAGGAAGAAGCCATCTATGTGAAGGCAAATGTTTTATGTAACAATAATAATAATAATAATAATAATAATAGATATTTGAATTGTCATTATTTGCTGATTTCCAGCAAAAGAAGGAAGAAACCATTTTAGACATGCCTGAAGCGCCAGCATTCCTTGAGTTAATTTAATATTCTCCATTTCCTTGGGATTTCCTTCCTTCCTTCCTTCCTTCCTTCCTTTCTGGATCTCCTCAAAGGCTCTATAAAAACTTCAAGAAGATGGAGCTTGTTTTCTGCTGCTCCAGAGACTAGACATGGAGCCATGGATGCAATCTCCAGGAAAAAGAGATGCCACTTCAACCTTAGGAACAATTTATTGAAGGTAAGAGATGCTTGGTGGTGGAATACGTTGCTCCCTTGGAGGATGGTTGACTTTTCTTCTTTGGAGGTGTTTTGGAACAGAGCCTGGATAGCCATCTGTCCCAGGACTTTGCTTGTGTATTCCTGCATGGCAGAATTGGGCTTGGATTGGATGACCCTTGGGTTTGATCCTTCAAAAAGTGAGAAATGGTTGCAGAAACAATCCAGTTTGAGGCTGCTTTAACTGCCCTGGCTCAGTGCTAGGAAATCCTAAGGGTTGCAGTTTGTGGTGGCACCAGAGCTCTCTCACAGAGAAGGCTCAATGTCTTCACAAAACTCAATGTCTTCTCTCTGATGGAGAAGGCTCAATGTCTTCACAAGAATTTCCTAGCATTGAGCCAAGGCAGTTAAAGCGGTCTCAAACTGGATTATGTCTGCAGTGGGTTTGGGCCCTATGTGAATCTAACCCCCTCCATCATTGGAATATACCTCTCTTTTCCAAGATAGGGTTGACCATGGCACACTGGAAATCTCTGGGGACAGAGAGGAGGAATCCCTCGGAGAGAGATTCCTTCTCTCTGTCTCCAGATGTGAACCTACTACAGAGAAGAGGAAAGAAAGCAAAATGAGAACATTGCACCCCAATAACAATTTTGCCTTCTTCAATGGAATTTTTCATCCCTTTGCAGATTTATAGCATTGCAGAGAATGCACTTGAAGCTCATTGACACCTAGGACACCAAATGCACCTGAGGAAGGAGACTTTAACATCTACAAAATGCTGCCAATGTCTTTCAAAGATCTTTCTTCCAAAGGTCTCAAAGGTGCTGCAAGATCTCACTGCAACCCAGAATTCTTGCATTTGCTGTCTTTGCATTTGTCTCCTTGGTCACATTGCAATCTGTCCCTTTCGAAGGGATAGATGTTGTGTGACTTCCAAGTCACCTGTTGACTTACTGTGTGACCTCCATGAATTTGGTAGGGATTTCTTAGGCCAGGAATCCTCAGAGTTGGGTTTTGCCAGGTCCTTCCTCTGAGATAGAGCCTACAGAGGAACCGGGCGTCCTCCTTTCCCAGGACGCGTCCTACATTTCTGCCTTCTCTCCAGGAGGAATTTCCAAAATATCCTCCATTTGGAGCACAGCTAAGCAGTTTATATTTATATCCATGCCTTTCCAAGACACACTGCAGAAATAATCCAGTTTGAGACCATCTTAACTGACCTGGCCCAGTGCTAGGCAAGCTTGGGAGATGTAGTTTATTGTGGCACCAGAGCTCTCTGACAGAGAAGTGTCTCGTGAAACTACAGTTCCCAGAATCCCCTAGCACTGAGCCAGAGCAGTTAAAGTGGCCTCAAACTGGATGGTTTCTGCAGTGTTGTTTTGGACTCTAAATCATTATTATTAATGTTGTATGTTTCAAATGTTGTATTTGTAATTTGTAAATCTCTTTTACGGTTTTAATTGAACGGTTTTAATGGTTGTTTTATTGTATTTTATGTATGTTGTTAGCCCCCTTGGGTCCTACTATCTATAAAAATAAAATAGATAAAATAAAATAAATTAATAAAATAAAACAAATAGCTTTCCTTCTGTAAATGTCCTGCAGCCAAGTCCTAACCAGAGCCCTCCCTCCTCAGTTTGCAAGATCACTTTCTGGCCTCGCTAACCTCTATTTCTGAATGATTTTTTGCAGTTTGCAGTTTCTGGAAATGCTGGGACTTTGGGGCTTGGAGGGAAAACAGAATAATAATAATTCATACTAATGCTAGGCAGAATGTATTGGGAGAGAGAAAAGGCCCTTATTTGCCCTCCTCCAGTAGGAATGTCCCGGAAGAACTCAGATGACATGGGTTTCCCACCTCCCTCTGAAAAATACCTGGGATCCTTGGCGGTCTCCCCTCCAAGGACTAACCAGGCTGGCCCTGTCTTAGCTTCCAAGATAGATGGAATCGGTGCATTTAGGTGTGGTGTGTCTGACTTAGTCTCCCATTGACTTTATGGAGAGAGACCACCAGGGATTTACAGAGAGACCCCTCAGCACTCCTCATCTATCTCAGCCTCTCTCTCTCATCTCTCTCTTCTCTTATTTTCAGAGGTGGTTTCGCCAGACCCCGTGGATTTTCAGAGGCCTTCCTTTCTTTCTTCTTCTTCTTTTCTTTCTTTTTTTCTTTTCTTTTTTCTTTCTCAGAGGTGGTTTTGCCAAGACCTCACGGATTTCAGAGGTGTTTCTTTCTTTTTCTTTTCTTTTCTTTCTTTCTTCTTTTTTGCCAGATCCGTGAATTTTCAGAGGTTTTCTTTCTCTCTTTCAGAGAGTTCTTTCCTCTCAAATGTCTTTCTTTCTTTCTTTCTTCTTTCTTTCTTTCTTCTTTCAGTGAGTCTCAAAAAGGGATCTCTGCGCACTGATTCTTCAGCGAACACGGCTGTGGCTTTGAATTCCTCCAGCAACCTGGGGATTCCTTGCCAGTCTCCCATCCAAGCCCTAACCGGGGCTGAAGCTGCTTAGACGGGATCCGTGCTGTGTATTCTAGGCAGCACTCATTTTTCATTATGGCCCTGTGACATTTCCGAGAGTTTTCTTAATCAAGGGATCCCCAGAAATGGTTCCAGCCAGTTCCTTCCTTTGAAACAGAGCCTCCAGCAACCTGGGATTCCTGGCGGTCTCCCTCCAGGGACTAACCAGGGCAGACCCTGCTTAGCTCATTTCAGACCCTTGGAGACGTTTCATTCCCAGGGACACTGCTAGAGATACTTCACTGGGAGTGCTTCCCTCCTTGATCATAGTGAGGTTGGGGGTTGATCAGAGAAAGTGGCTCAGGAGGAGCACTGCCAGCCTCTTGTCCGTTTTGTGGCGGGAGTCCGAAGGAGCCCTTGCTCCAAGTAGCACAACTTTGCAACGAAATCTCCTTCCTCCTTGATAGATCAGGATGGAATGAAATTCCAATGAATGCTAAATTTCAATTAATGCAAATATTAAATGCAAAAACACCCCAAAGAGCAACTTCCGGCAAAACGTGAATTTAGGGAAAATAAAAGAAATTAGACTCGATTAAAATGTGAGAAACCCTATTAATGAAAAAAAAAATAATTAGGATTCAGAGTCTTATCCCTTCAAAGGATGTGCTTCAAAGGCCTGCTGGAATACAAAAGAAAAGGAAAGAGAAACTAAACCTGGATTGGAAAGAGTTAGAAGTCCTATTTGGAAAAGGTGGGTACAAATAATAATATAATGATAGAATAAAACAATGTATATAAAATAATATAATAATAATAATAAAATATAAAATATAAAATAATAATGTTAATATGAAAAATAATAATATAAAATATACTAAATCATAAAATAGATAAACTATCATTTAAAACTATAAAATAATATTATATATAATAATGTAATTAAACAATAATGTAAATGTAATAATAATCTAAAAAATATAATAATAAAAATAATAATATAAATAACTACTAAATATCACTTAATATATATATTATATTATTTAAATAATTAAATAAAAACAAAATTATTATTATTATTTAGAGTAGTAGTAGGAGGAGTATTACATTTGTCTTTATTTTTTTAACGCCATTCCAAGGGCTTCCGTCCAAAACTGACCCCGGTTCGTTACAAATTCTTCGTTACTTTCTTCCCTCCCATCAACTACTCAGCTTTAATGTGTGAAAAAGAGTTTAGGACCCAAGTGTCAAGGGAAAGTTTTCTTAACCTCCTTTCTCCCCTTTGAACGAAATCGACTTTTCCCCTTCGCCACCGACAAATGGGAGAGAAGGATGAATAGCTCACTCTCCCGGAGGAAGGGGACCTAGAGATCCAGGAGGGCTTTTTTTTTTGCTCTCCCAATGAATCCTTTTGGGAAACAACAACAACAAATAATAAAAGGAGGGAGGGATTAAGTGCCAGGAGTTTGTGTGATGATGGAGGAGTAGTTGTTGCTACCTTCTGATCAAGTTCTCACATTATTGATTGATGCTGGTGGGTTTGATGGAGATATTTTTCATCTCTCGGAAGGAAATTCGGATCTAGAAAGTGAAAAAGGCTATCTTTTTTTAATATTAAAATAAAGTTGAAACTTCTCTTTCTGGCAGATTGAACCGCGAGATCTATATGTAGTGTGTTTATATTATATATCTATTACTTTGTAACTGCCTAGTACAGTTTACTAAGTATAGAAACTGGTATAGAAATTTACTTGTATTGCTATATATCTGTGTGTGTATTGTATATATGTATATATATACACACACACACCTATATCCTCACACAGATATAATCTATATACACTTTGTATGTAATCTGCCTAATACTCGGTAGTAGTATAGACATGTATAGAAATGTACTGCTCTCTCTCTCTCATACACACCACACCACACACACACACCATATCTATACATACTGCAGATATAATATACATACACTTTGTAAACCGCTTAGTACCTCAGTTAATTGGTACAGAAATGACTTGCTTTGCTACAACATACATACCATATGTCTGTGTGTGTGTGTGTGTGTGTGTGTGTATTGCAGTATAATATATTGTCTATACCTGCTCTTGCTATTTAATATATTATAATATTTTATATGTGTGTTGTATATATTATATATATCCGCCATATTACAGGGAATTCGCTGATTTTAATTACTCTGTTTTTAAAGGACGTAACCTGCTGTGGAATCCTGGGAAAATGCAGCTGGATCGTGGGTCCTGAGCAAAAGCCCCTCTCTAAGGCTGCATCCACACTAAAGGTATAACCCGTTTGAGACCGCTTTAAATTGCCACGCTCAATGCTAGGGGACCTTCTGGGTCTCGTGCCGCCACAAACGACACAATGCCCCAGAAATGGTCCATAGCCTGGAGCCAGAGCTGTTAAAGCGGTTGTCAAACCGGTTATTCCTCCAGTGCAGATGGAAGGGAGGGGGAGAGAAAGGTATAGAGCCAAGAGGTGTCTTCGTTTCCCCCGAATCGCTCCGATTTTTGCTGGAAAGGTTCCCCCCCAAAGGCCAGAATACCAACACGTATTCATCCCATATTGTCCCATATTGACCGGTATTGAATCCCATATTGATCCCATACGGACCAGTATCCCTATTTGTCCCAATTGACCAGGTATTCATCCCATATGGAGCCTATATTGACCAAGTATTGATCCCATACTGATCAGGGATTCACCCATATTGATCCCATACTGATCAGGTAGTCATCCCGTATGGATCCCATATGACCAGGTATCGATCCATGTTGATCTATTTCTTTCTCTCCTTTCTCTCAAAAACCCCGGGGAAAGTCACTTCGCAGTGCGCTTTTTCCGACATTCTTTTTCGGAGGGCCTCTCACCATTGGCAAGCAGCCGAGGCCGAGGCCGGCTCTGATTGGCCGAGAGCCTGGGCGGGGGGCGGGCCAGGGAAGAGTCAAAACAAAAATCCCTTTCGGGCCGGAGAGAAGTTTGGAAAGTGTTTGTGCCTCCGGCCGCCGATGGCGAGAGCTGCCCCATCGCTCCGGAGTGACGCCGAATTGCCGCGATCGATGGGGCCGGGCACGGGCTTCCGGGCTCGGGGGCCCCCTTCCCCTTCTAGCCTTACTCCGCCTTGAACTGGAGTCGCTCCGCTTCGCCTCAGGACCGAGAAACCGGAGTCGAGGAGAAACGCGGCAACGCCTCGGCTGGATCCGGATTCGGCTTCTCTTGGACAATTTTTTTAAATGATAGATAGTATCTCCTTTGGAAGCCTCTTCTCCTTCTCTCTCTTTCTTTCTGCTCTCTCCTTCTGGGAGGGACCTTTTCGCTTCCTTTCATTTTTGCTTTCAAAAGTTTGGCTTTGAAACGAAAAGGAAGAGGCATTTAAAAGGAGGGGAAAAAAGACAGAAGGAACGGTAAGAAAAGCGGGAGGCGGAGGCACCTCTCTTGCAAAAAAGCGAGGGAGGAGAGCACAAGAAGAAGAAAAGAAAGAGAGAGAAAGAGGAGCGAGAGAGAGAAAGCGAGAGAGGAGAGAAGCGCTGGCTGGCAAGGATTGGGCCCCCCGTTGTGCTCTTAAGAAGAACCTATTTGATTTTAAGTAGACTGATTTTGGAAAGAAGCCTTTGAATTGAATCCGTCTTTTGGAGGGTTCCAAAGTGGATCGGGTCCTCCGAAGAAAGAAGGGCCTCTTTTTTGGCTTGGAATTGCAGTTGACTGGAGCCTAGGAAGGGGAGAAGAAGAAGACAAAATCAAAAGTAAAGCAATTCTCCTTTGCAAAGGACTTCGAGTATCTCTTTTTCCTCTTCCCTAGTTGGAATAGACTCGGAAACCGAGGAAGGAGGAGAAGAAAAGTCAGAACTAAAGCAATTCTTTTCCCGCAAAGGACTTCTTTTAATCCTTCTTGGTCGGAGTGACTTGGCCTTGGAAAGAGAGAAGAAGAAGAGGAAAAAGGCAAATAATTCCTCGCCTCAAAGGACTTCTAGCATCCTTTTCCCTCCTTTCGTGGCTGGAGTGACTTGAAAGAGGAACAAGGACACGGAAAGCAATTCCTGGCCCTCAAGGAATTCTGGTATCCTTTTCCTACTTTCTCACGCTGGAATAGATTGGACGGCCTTGGAAGGAGGAGGGAGAAGAAAAGGTCAAAGCCACCAATTCCTTGTCCTCAGAGGACTTTCTAGTATCTCTTTCTATCTTCTCTTGGTTGGAGTTGGACTTGGACTTGAAGGAGAAGAAAAAGTCAAAGCAAACGCAATTCTTGCCCCCAGAGGACTTTCCGTATCTTTCACCTCTTCTCGGTTGGATGAAGGAAAGGGGGGAAAAGGCATCGAGAGGGCAGAGAGTGGGTTGCCACGAGCACAGCCGTTACTCGGTGTCGGACCCCAAGCCTTGGAGTGGTGCATACTTGAGCGAGCAGAACTACTACCGGGCGGCGGGGGACTTATGGGGCCATGGCCGGGTCCATGGGGGTTTCTCGGGGCACCCGGCAGCAGTACGGGCCGCCCTGGGCCGCTCCTATGGGCCTTACCACCCCCACCACCAACCCACCGCCCCAAAGGACTTGGTCAAGCCCCTACAGCTACATCGCCTTGTCACCATGGCCATCCAGAAAGCCCCGGAGAAGAAGATCACCTTGAACGGGATCTACAAGTTCATCATGGACAGGTTCCCCTTTTCAGGGAGAACAAGCAAGGCTGGCAGAACTCCATCCGACACAACCTGTTCTCACACGAGTGCTTCGTGAATAGTGCCCAAGAGATGATAAAGAAACCCGGCAAAGGCAGCTACTGGGACCTTGGACCCGGACCTTACAACATGTTCGAGAATGGTCCTCGTTCCTCCGCGGCTCGGGGTTCCAGAGAGAAAGATGCCACCACCAGGCGAAAGAAGAACCGACTGGGGGAAAGGAGGAGGAGGAGGAACGGGAGGTAGAGCAACCCTCCAAAGTGTGAGCCACGGAGTTGAGCAACTCTAGAGACCCACCGCCACCACACCCAACACAGAACCATCATCACCACCACACCATCATGGCCCACCCTCATCCTGCGCCTCTTCGCTACCACCTTTGGAGAACGAGAATCGGTTATCAAAAACGAAGCGTCCTCTTCCCCAGAGCTGCATCATCACCTAAAGTGGAGACCTCAGCCCTGAGATAATAAGGTGATGCTGGCGCGTGTCTTTGATGGTGGTTCAAAGAAAGTGGAAGCCTGGCCTCCACTCCGTGCGGGTCTACGGAGAACTCCCTTGCCCAGCGATGGCCATCTGGGCCACTCCCACCAGCACCCCCCCAGGGCCTCCTCTTCCATGGCCTCTCCTCCGGTTACCAGCGTGGAGAACATCCTGATTTGAGGAGCTCCCCGTCCGCCGAGTTGAGCCCGTCGGGAGGACCTCGGGCTGGCTCCTTGGGTTACACGCCCAGCCCCCAACGCCGACCTATACCCTCCAGATGGTTGCAGTGTGTGTGCCGGGTCTTTGGGGGAACGCCGGGCCCCGCACAATGCAGATGGGCCATGAGTTTGTTTACACAGGGGAGAGGAGTGCTCCTCACATGTGACGTCTTGGCGGCCACTTGGAGGAGGGCAGCTCCATTGAAAACAGCACTTCCAGCCTTGAATTTGCGACAGGACCCAGACCGCCAGCCAGAAAGCACGAGATTACAACCACGTTAACCAGCACAACCACCATCGCACACTAGTTACACAACCTATTCAGCACCATCAGCCCCTATAAAAAATAAGGCTTATGTGCGCGGTAGGAGGAGGTAGGAGGGGCGGACGACGGAGGAGGAGACAAGCTTTACTAGTTAGCCAGAGGCATTGGACTATCGGACAGCCTGGTACTCTGAACCCATCAATTCGGACCGTCTTGCAAACCTATCCAGACACGGTTACCAGGCGCAAGCAGTCAAGTGTTCACCTCGGCTCTGGGAGAGTTTTCCAGCCCGCAATAGACTGGTGCTGGAGCGACTTACGCAGGCGGCCCTGGCGAAGCTTCCCAGGATCCGGGGAAGCACCCGGCCATCGCCGACAAAAGACACGCTGCCAGTTTTCTCCCTACCGCGGAAGCACACTACCCGCAGCCACTCTCGGTAATTATCCTTACGACTGCTCCCTACGTATGAGGAATTCCTCCGATGGGACCGGAGGCTCCACGTGTGATCGTGTTGTGATCCTTACTGGACCAGCCTCTTCATCTATATTGAAGCAATGTTGACATGTGTTATTACTCCGCATGGACCTTGCATTTCCTAGGTCGTCCATCCCTCTTGGATCTCACACCGACCAGGTCGTCCTCACCGTTTATGGGTCACCTTTATTGATCCCTGCAGGACAGTTGTGATTCCACTTGATTCGGTGTGATCCCATATTAGGTCAGGTGTTGATCTCTATATTGGAACCGATGTTCACCATATTGATCCTAAAGCCCAGTATTCATAATCATTATTGACCCACTTGATCCCATCTTGGCCAGGTTTTGGCCGTATTCCTACATTCTAACGACCAGAGATCACAACCTATTGATCCCATACTATCACTTCTCCTCCCTCATGTACCCTAGATCAATTGCCATCTTGATCCACATTGACGATTGCTCCTTATAATATATATCTGACCAGGTTACTTCACCCCATGTGATCCATATAATCAGTGTTTCATCTCTAGGGACCCACGACCAGTTATCATACCCACTTTGGCCAGTATTATCATATTCTCCCCATGACCAGCATTGACCACTATATCAATCAACACAATTGACCAGGTATTCATCCCACTGGACCTATTGACCGTTATTGATAACATATTGTCAAGGTATTCATCACAATTAAGCCACTTGTCCTT